>NC_057802.1:166574960-166761965 GCF_018294505.1 Triticum aestivum
ATTTATGGTATATTACATCCACTGGGCATCGAAGTTCGCCACCAGTGATCATAAAGCGCAACGAAGAAGCAGATTACAAAAACTGGGCACCATTGCAGCGTAACAAAATAATACTGAACCGAGACCACTTCCAAGACAGTTCAAGAAAGGTTAGCCTTGCGCGGGAACTGCTGCGCAAGCTGCTGAGCAAGGCTGTGAGACCGGCCTAGCATGTCGGTCATAGCTTCCAGGTGTAGCTGTTTAGCGATGAGGTTCTCATTGGTGTTCTCCGCAATCTTTCTTAGAGATAGGACTTCAAGTCGAAGTTGAGTTGCAGAATGCCTTTCTGCTAGAACTTGGGACTGAAGAAGTCGAACTGATTCAGACAACGAATTCTGTGAGCTTGTCTGACTGCTAGTCTCAAGTAACTTGAACACTGCATCAAGACAAGACTTTGGGGTTGTCTCGCTATCTTCAAGATGTTTTGCCTTCTTTGCTGCAATATATGTTGGGTTTGTCTCACAGCCTTCAGCAGACTTGTGCATGCCATCAGGCATATCACCCTGAAACAAAGCAGAGAGATGACAGGTTTTGCACGTGTATAAACAAAGATGATAACTGTGCTGTCAATTCCATCCAATTTCAAATTAGAAAATAAAGAGTAAGTTCAAAATATCAATAGCATAATTTGGCATTGTTCATAATGCGGGGAGCTTCACCACACTACTGGATTACCATGTCAACATAACAAGCATAGATGAAGGGCAAAGAAAATCATTGTATCTATTTTGGTTAATGTGCATGGCATGTTGTTCATATCATCAGCCACATCAGTAAGATAAAACAGGAGATGACAAGGTGCAAACGTGGGCTGCTTCACCACACACTGGATTATAGATCCACAAAAACAAGCATACATATAGGGAGTATTGAGTAATGTGCATGGTATGAATAAGGAATTTGGTTTTACAAGTAAAACTTAGAACTTACGGTTCTTGCGAACATGCATTTTGGTAGAAACAGCAAACTAAACAGCAGTAAACGATAGGGAGTATGAGCAAATTAAACAGCAGTTGAGGATAAAGGCTTTAGAAGGACTGACTTACATTAACAGTTAACACCGGCTTTATAATGCCCTTCTCCATGTCAAGGGAAGGATAACTCAAGAATTTCAGCACAAAATCTTCTTCATAAGCATTGCCTGTACTCTACATTTTGTAGAGAGTAATTATAGATATGATAATACTGGAAGGGATAGAGGATAATGAAGATAAGATGCAGATTGATGCTACATAATCAACTACCAATCCCTGGAAGTACAAGCATTACAGGACAAAATGTACTGACAAGAGCAATGGGCTACACTTCTGCACTGGCATTGTCTGTGTATTCTACTTTTTGGTAAGATTAAATATAGATCTGATCTTTTTTAGTAAATGGTGGGCGAGGGAGATAAGATGCAGAATGCTACACAATGAACCAATCCCTCTTCCCATAATACAAGAGTGTTTTGAACACTGGTGTACTGTACAAAACGTTCTTATATTATGGGACGGAGGGAGTAGCTGTTAATGTAAGTACAGTGATAGACGACGTTCAGTCCTTACAAGAGGACTGCAGAGCTAAACCTCTTCAAAAGCATTGGGTTGATTCTAAATTTATGTAAGAGTCCATACGGATCTTATAATGTCCACCAAATGGACGATAACGAGGCTAACATGTGCAGTGATGCTACATAATCAAACAGCTATGAAAGTAAGTATGGTCATACAGGGCAAGAGGTACTCACAAGAGCAATGCAGTGTGCAGTATAGTTGCGAGATTCTGTGGTCCCTTGAGAATGAATGTTCTTCTGCTAACAGTTTTCGTACAAGTGAGACGTTAAGGCAAATGCAGAAATGTAGTTCAAATTGTGATGTGATATCATAGATAGTACCTTACGCTGCAGCCGAGACCAATGTGTAACAAGATTATTCCAGTCACCGTCGGATAAATGTAGCACCGGAGACTTTACAGAAATTTCGTTTAGAGGCTTGCCATCGAAGTGCGCTTGCCTCAGGTAGGAACGATACTTCATCAACGAGTGCTTGAAAAGCGCAACCAACCCTTGCTCGTCTTCACAATCCAGTTTGGTCCTCGCCTATTTAAAAGAATGAAATCTTGTGTCTTCTGTCAGCAGAAACATATGCAGTAATGACCATGAATAACATTAGTACATTACTTACACGTAAGTTGCGGAGGAAGACTGGAAATTGTTCTGTGTCTGCGGTATAATCTTTCCATGAAGGAAAGATTGCACAAAGTTCCTGACAACAATATAAGCTTTGTCTTCTAAACTGGGAAGAAATGGAACAGGGGTCCTATTTGCTGCAATTGGGGCTCTCTCTGGTTCGAAAAGGGATTTGGCAACTGGATTTGGTGTACTCTTTGCTGGAATGGGGGTTTTGCGTCGTAGAGCTGGTGCTATGTCAACTGGCATAATCATAATGTTTGCTGCAGTTGGGCTCTGCCGAGTTGGGGCATCAGAAATGACTAGTGTAGTAGGGCTAGAGTCTGCTAGAGTTGGGGTGTTTTGTGGGTCAGGTGATATTGCAACTACACCTAATGGGCTATTTGATTTATCAGGTGCCACTACCTTTTCCAAATACTTTGCTTGTGCTCCTCCACGATCAGCAATCGCCCTCTTCCTTTTGAACGTCTGATACACAAGAACAACATTTGAATGGATAAATATGGTATGATGACAGATGGAATATGTACTGAAAATGGATAGGCAGGGCGTATTCACATACACGATGTGTAAACTAAGCTAATGGCAGTTCAACAAAGTAGAAGCAATGCAAAGCATCAGTTGCAAGATATGTGCGACAAATATAACCTTGGAAAGTTAGAGCAAGCACCTTGATGGGTGAATAAGATAGGGCATCTTCCTCTGACTCCTCCACTAGGGAGCTACATTGACTTAGGTCTCCCTCTAGCTCAGAATCACTGTTAGGATCATATTCTGAGCATGAATCTGTAGGTGGAGAGCGTTTGCATTGCATTGCATCCAGACTTGATTTCAGTCCCTTAATGCCAAGTTTGACAGCCATGGCATTGTTCTGCTTTATTCTTTTCATGCGCGCAAGCTCATAATCATTATGATGCTGTTCAGAATCTGAGATTCATGAAAACATAAAAAATAGTCAGATTATGTATGGAATGCATTGCGGATTCAACTCGAAGAGTGTCTCCCTATAAACCCCTGCATATGCAAAGTTCACCCCCCAACCGTGCTGACCAGACCACACACATAAATACAAGCCCCTTATGTCTCTATAACAGGCAGACACACATTTCAAAATAGAAGTAGGAATATTAGAATCATATGAAATTCGTATTTGAACAAATAAACTAAGGAATTATGAGTGTCATAATGTTTAGCTTCAAGGGTGGAGTGTTGGTACTGCGACACAAAGCAAGTAGGTAGATTGTATTCCATGTAAAAGATCGAAGCCTATGTAAAAGCTGGAAATGACACTTTCTTTCTATACAATGCACTGTTCGTTGCCCACAGATGATGGAAGAGATCACATAGAGAAATATTATTCACTCATGTCTACGGTTGCAGTATTTAGAAACAGGGTGGTCCACCCTAAAAGAATATTGACAACAAATATGACAAGGCAAGCATAGATGTAGTGAATCAATCATTTACTTGTGAGCCTACTAGGACAGGTATGCTGAATTGTAACTTCAGTAAGAGATCGTCCAAAATCTGAATCAAGAAGTTTGTCTAGCACTTATTGTTTGCAACTAATCGACATGAATAATTGGATATTATATCGAATGAGTAAGAAAGACAAGTAAAATTGTCAACAAACCTGGCTTGCAGTACTAATCTAGGTCAATGTCACAACGACCAACAATCCAAAATGACTAGTGTCTGTTCCTAGGGCCGGAATTTTGAAAACCCTGGGAACTTTACAGGTACTAAAGATTACCGAAATACATCTGAACCATTAAGTGTAGGTAGCACTGAGCACACAACAAACCCTAATGACAGTCCTGCCTAATGAGTAATGAATCAATTAGAAAATGGGTGATGAGGAGTGGTTGCTGAGTGGTGAGGACTTATATCAGGATAAATCGGGTTGGCTTAGTGGGTGCTGCACGCCTGAGCCCTGAACGGACTGGGAAGGTAGGCACGGCGGCGCGCCCGGGCAGCGGTGACGCTGTTGGGCGAGCGGCTCCTGACCTCCTGTTAGTCCGGCGTCTCCTCCTAGAGTCATGACGTCCGGGGACGGCAAGTCACCGGCAAGGCAGGCGGCTGGGGGCGAGTAGAGATCGGAAGCACGCAGCAGAACATAGGGGAATCGGGGCCTGGGACGACCCAAAATCCCAGGGTGAGCCGGCCCACCGCGGGCACCCTGTAGAGATACACACCCGAGCGGCGAACATGCATTTTCGAAACTAACTTAGGAACATTTAGCTGACCAATTAAATGAATCTGTTTTAATAATATCAGATTCGTATTTGAACAACTAAGCTTGTTTAGCTTGATGGGTCGAGCAGTGCTATTATGACACGAAGCACGTATTCTGATCGTATAGTGATCATAAAAGGGGGAAACCGGAGAAATGATATTTAGCAGCCATTGTTTGCTTCGAACTAAGAACTAAATTCTAAGAGCTGAAAAGAAAGTAGAGTAACCAAGTTAAGATCTATTTTCTGATTGAGATCAAAAAGTTGAGGAGATATGAAGTACCACCTCTCTTGCGGCGCCGTGTAGGCATCGGGGGTGCGATGGCTGTCGGTGGCGTTGAAGTAGATCTGCGACGGTACACGGGTGCATCGGGGGATAAGTCCCATTGCGGTGGAAGAGAAGGTCGTGTGAGCGGCCCCGGCAAAGAGGACGACGGCGCCGATGAAGCGAGAGGACGTGATGCAAGGCTCTTGGTCCGTCGCCGTGGATGAGAAACGTCCATCTCTAGCAGTGGATGACGCGGCCTTGGTAGGCGCTCCGGCATGGTGGAGGACCGTGGCGATGGATGTGGTGGAGGACGACGACGATGGATGTGGTGGAGGACGGCAGCGATGGATGGGGTGGCGGACGGAGGCTGGTGTGGGGATGGTGTTCTAGCGCGGACGGTGTATGAATGGGAAAATGGAGGGACAGGTACGGGGAACCATGTTTTTGGGACGCGCTTGTCTGAAATATGGGAAAGTTACGAACTTAGCCCCCCTTTAAAATTTGGACGTCTTGTCGGTTGGGGATACGACAGTAATCTCGCTCTCGCCAATATTTGCCCAGAGCGATTTTGGGCGAGGAGAGGGTGGTTGGCGCCCATGGTTGGCGCCCATGGTGTATGAACGGCGCCGACAGGTAGGGCGGTTGTGTCACATCTAAGTGAAGTTACAAACCTGCCCCTATTGAAAATATTTGCCTACATCGATTTCGGCCGAGTTGAGTTTGTTTTGCCGCCCATGGTGTATGAATGGGGAAATGGAGGGAGAAACAGAGGTCTTTCGGAAGAGCTTGAATCAAATGTGTTTTGCCGCCCATGTTTGGCGCCCACCGTGTCGGAATGGGCTCAGAGGCGGTCGTGTCACGTCTAATTGAAGTTACTATCCTACCCCTATTTAGAGAAGTGGAAATCGGGCCGATGGATTGTCCGTGTAATGGGTAGACAGTAATTTCCATCTCCCAAACACTTGGCTTCGGGCAGCCGACGTGGGAGTGGACATTTTGCCGCTTCTTTCGAATTTTCGGACAATAAGCATCCACGTTTACCCTGGCAACTAAATTTGTATCCATTTTTTATTCCTATACGAATCTTTATAAATCATTCTATGTGTTTTTATATATCTTCAAAAGGACGACAAAGATGTATTCCACTGTCATATATGAATATGGTTTACAAATGCCGATACTCAAATTCAGAAGCTAGAATCTAGTTTAAGGTGAATTGAATATTTGGAACACTTCATGTCCAACTCAAATGTCACACGCAGCATAATGTGTACTCCCATTTAGATATGTACACAAGCGATGTATCAAGATTCAAATACCGAGTCAATCGACCAAGAATGTACAGAACTAACAGACATATAAACACTTATAGAGTATATGGATCAATAATATCATATAACATACATAAGCCAGGCCGCTGTACTTTTCTTTGCTACGACAACATCCTTTTTTTAGCCAAGCTACTACAGCATCTTGGCCCTTTCCGATGCGTGCCACTTACACTAAAAAAAAGACACATCCGTGACATTTTGGGCCGAACGAAATTTTTTTCTGTCATACTTATGACACTTCTATGACGATAATTGTGACAAAACCCGGTATCATCACAGATGTGGTGGAGTCCTACTTCTATGACAAAAAATCATGACAGAAAATGGGCTTCTTGTCCTGGGCGGGCCGGAGACGCAGCTGCATGACATTCTTTGGGCCGTCCATGACGAAAAAAACCTTGGTAGAAGCAAGGGCGCGGAAAATATCGGGGAGTCCCCGGTTACGGTGGGTGGTCGGGGGCCGAGCGATGCACGTTTCTCTCGTACGTACGCGCGTGTGTGCGAGGCATTGGGATCTAACCTTACCCGAGCGAGGCATTGGGCTCTAACTGAACCCGAGCGATTGCACTGCAGGCTACGCGTTACTGAACCCGAGTGGCCGATCGATGGCTGTTAACTGAACCCGATCGAGCGATTCCTTCGCTACTGCTGCTAACTGAAGCCGATCGATGCTACCTCTGGATGAACAGTGAGCGTTGCTGGGGGGTTTGGATGAACAGTTCCCGGTGGGGGTGGATGAACAGGACCTCGATCGTTCGAGCTGGTTGGGGCTCGATGAACAGGACCCCGTGGAGGGCAGGATGAACAGGACCACCCGTGGAGGGCAGGATAACAGTAGATGGTGGAGGGCTGGATGAACAGTAGCCCGTGGAGGGGTGGTTGAATAGGAGCCCGTGGAGAGGGCTGGTTGAACAGTAGCCGGTGGATTAGCGCACGGTGGAGGCTGGATGAACAGGAACCCATGGATGAACAGTCCTAGGTGGAGGCTGGAGGAGGTCGACGGTGGATGAACAGTAGCCCGTGCAGGCTGGAGGGGGTCGATGGTGGAGATGAACAGTATCCCGTGGAGTCCCGTTTTGCGGTACGCCACACCCCTCCCGATGAACAGGACCCCCATTTCGACCATAGCGCTCTAACACAAGTCTGTTTCCTCCATTTTGCGGTACGGCACACCCCTCCCGATCAACAGGACCCCCGTTTCGACCATAGGAGGTCCGTTTCCTCCGTTTTGCGGTACGCCAGACCCCTCCCGATGAACATGATCCCGTTTCGAACGTGGCCGGTCGAACACAAGGCCGTTTCCTCCGTTCTGCGGTACGCCAGGCCTCGTTTCCATCGGCTGTTCCGTCCAAGCCCTCCCGATGAACACGATGACGCATTCCGTTCCCACCCAGCCGGTTAGCTCCCCATGAACACGACGATGACGTTGTTTCTCCGTTCCAACCCAGCCATGTACACGAGCCCTGGCCGTATGTATGCGCGAGTAGGCGTTCGAGACCCTGCCCGTATGTACGTACGTGGCCGTATTTTCTTTCTTGCACACTGGTCGTTGTACGTACGTGTACATGCTACGTGCGCGCCTCTAGTACGACACGTGCGCGCCTCTACATCGACCAGTATGTACGTACACGTTCGCGACCAGAATGACTACTCTACGTATGCTTTGACCAGGTGGGTCCCGACTGGCAGACACTTCCTTGCCTGCGAAGATGTAGCTGGTGGGTCCCAGCAGTCAGGGGGCGAATCATTTTTTTGTCCGGACGCACTTCCTTGCGTGCGAAGATGTAGCTGGTGGGTCCCAGCAGTCAGGGGAAATGTTTTTTCGCGAAATACGGTGGCCCGTCCGGTGGGTCCCCGCTGTCAGGTGGAGGAATAATTATTTTGCGCGTAATAAGGAGGCACTTCCTAGCTGCGGCCGTGGACCCAGCTGTTAGCCTCTCCACGTACAGTCCACGTCCGATGGAAGCCGTTCGTTGACCACGCCACGCCGAGAGCACCAGGGCGGTGGATGACGACGAGGCCTAGGAAGGGAACGACGCGGAGCCGGGGAAGACGCGGCAGTGGAAGCCTGCGCGGAGAGGAGTACGAGGGTTCACTGGTTCGGCTGCGGTGTGAGGCTGCCGTCGCCGCAGGGCCTGGCGAGCGGTGGGAATAGTAGGGGGCGGTGAGGCCTCCACGGCAGCACAGCCGGCCATGGGAGGCAGGAGCATGCGGCACGATCAGCGCTGCTTTGGGCGGCTGGAGCAAGAAGACCAGAGGTTGAAGAAGCACTAAGGCCGTTGGATGGACATCGTACGGTCACTGGAGCTAGAATCGTTCATATTGACTAAGTTGACAAAGCCCTCCGTCCCCGTCAACTTAGTAGGCCCACAAGTCAGCCTCCCACTGTGGTGGGTCCCAGCTGGCAGGGGGTATTCATTTTTTTGTGCGCAATAAGGAGGCACTTCCTTGCGTGCGAAGATATAGTTGGTGGGTCCGACCTGTCAGCGGAGGTAACATTTTTTCGCGAAATACAAAGGCCCTTCCGGTGGGTCCCAGATGTCAGGTGGAGGAATCATTATTTTGCGCGTAATAAGGAGGCATTTCCTTTTGTGCGGCTGTGGACCCAGCTTTCAGCCTCTCCACGTACAGTCCACTTCCGATGAATGTCGTTCGTTGACCACGTTGACCACGCCGCGCCGAGAGCACTAGGGCGGTGGACGATGGCGAGGCCTACGAAGGGAATGACACGGAGCTGGGGAAGACACGACAGTGGCTGCCCACGCGGTGGAGAGTACGAGGGTTGACTGGTTCGGCTGCCGTCGCCGGAAAATAATAGGACGTGTGGGTGAGTAGAGGGATAGACATGCCAGGGATGCGAGTATATGATGGGGCCGTGAGGCCTGCCCGGCAGCACAGTCGGCCACAGGAGGTGGGAGCAGGCGGTTCCGACGGCGCTGGTTTGGGCGGCTGGGGCAGGAAGATCAGAGACTGAAGAAGCACGATTGCCGTTAGATTGACATCTAACGGTCTGACGCTGGTAGAGTCGATTGTTGACTAAGTTTCTTTTTTGATAAACCTTGTGTACGCATGAACTTAGTAGGCCCACAAGTCAGCCTCCAAATCTGTGGCAGACAACATGGAGCCCATTTGCTAATTTTTATAATTTCCAGCCCATTTGCTAATTCTTAAGTAATTTATTACAACCCATTTTCTGCCCAGGACCACGATCAAAAAGTTCAACCTTATTTTGCATATTTTGGTGGAGTCCAAACTTTTGTAATCCCGAAATGATAAACATTTTTTAAGAACATATTGATTTGCCAAAAAAACCGTTTTGTTTTTGTAAGCAAATAAGACGTGGGGCAATTGAGTTGGTTTAAGGGAAAACCAGTGGTAAAAAAAATCAGTGCTGGGAGGGAAAACAACAACAAAAATAAGGATGTAAATATGAGAAGTGAATTTTATGTATTTTCAATATAATGATACGTGTATATGAACTAGTAAAACTATAGGTAGAGATTAGAAAACGGATGTAGGACATACGTTTCAAGAGGAAAATAGAAATGGGCTGTGTGTTTGATTCAGTAAAAAAAGTGCCTGCGGATGTTGTAAGACAAAATATAACTAACGCTGGCGGACCAGAGGCCAGTAGATACTTGCTGGATCTTTGTGCCCCGTTGTCATCATGGGCTAGGCCTGTTAAAAACAAACCAAGCCTGGGCAGTCTACAGCCCAGTTGAAACTTGCTCGACCTGAAAAAACAATACACGTGCTCAATAAACGAGAGAATTCTGCAAGTACAGACTGATAACTGGGATGCAGCAGGGATATTGTTTTTCATCGTGATAATAAGAGCATGCACTTGCTTCAAAAAATTTGGAGAACTGGGAATTCGAACGGCAGGTGCTTATGCTACCCATCAAATAAAAATCAGGTGCCTGAAAATTCGTTTTGAAACAAATGAATCAGCTTTATATCCACGTCGACCCTTGGCATGATGGTTGGAAGCAAATGCCAAGTGCATACCAAAAGATCGTTAACAACAATACCAACTTGCGGACGACAAGGTAGTACAAGTACCAATACCAAACTAACTTATAATCTTTTTACTCGTGGCCCTAGTGTTCGTCTGGTAGAAAATCTTGCAGAGGACCAGCTCCCGCTCCTTCTCTTGCTCCAGGTCCCCGAGGTGGTACTAGTGCATCACCTAGTTGGTCCTCTGCTAGTCGAAGTTCTTGTTGGTGTGCAGCACCAGAACCTTTTTGCTGCCCGTCTGCCGGCCGTTGACCATCACTGGCAAGGTATTGCCGGTGTTGTGCCACATCGCGTGCATGCCGCACTCCGACTGTATCTTGCGACGCGTCCACGTGCCCCTTTTGAACGCCTTGGAATTGCGCTACAAGAAATGCTTGCTTATGCCACTCAGTGTGATACCTGCAGTATTGTCGAATACAAGTTTTAGTGTACGTAGTTGGCATTTTGGTAACATCTTTGGCATGTTGCAGTCACTTGTTTCACTTTTTATTAACTATCAAATTGTAATTGCTTCACCAGTCTGCGTCTAAAAAGAAAAATAGAGCTATAAACAAAGGAATATGTTTGTGCAAGTAGACGGCCGATCGGTGTCTTACCTGGAAATTTCTCAGGATGGGTGTAGCATATGCCGTGCTCACTGTCGATGGTTGGTATGAACAAATCGATCAGAGGGTGAGATCTCGCGCTGTCACAACTCACTTTGGCCTTAAGGTGCTCGATTAGCTCCTGATCCGTGGGATCGAACTTGACGCCAGCCGGCAGCACCGGCCAATCCTTCTTCGACTTGCATGGGTTAATTCCAGTTATATGGTACTCAGTGTATGATCAATCGACTGTTTTAAGTGAATGATGAAAGATTTCGACAGATAAGTGGTACTCCAAATCTGAAGTCCAGAATACCCGAACACGCCGCCGGGATTCTTGTGTCACCTCACGCGCAGCGTGTTGTCACGTCAATTCAATGTGTGGACATGATGAATAATTTGACCGACGTATACTAGTACTGCTACTGTACTACTTACTAGTCGTATTTAGTGTCACATTTTAACCATAGGTTTAACTAACAAGTACGCACTTGAAGCCTAAGTGATATATATATATATACTGCACAACATCTCCATCATCATTATCAGTACATCCTGCGCAGGTGAGTTAGGATGCACTTGATCCCAGAAAGGTATCTATCCTTCAAACCAGACGAGTGCTTCAAACTAACAATAGTCCAACAAAAGAGGGTCGTGCTACAGCAGCAGAATACATGGCTCAGTCTACATATCAGTACGAATCAAGTTGTGCATATTTGCTGTTGGCATGAACCACATCGCCGCATGTCAGGTTTGCAAAAGCCATCCATCGCATGGAAGCTTGATGCCTTTCACACACTGAAGATTATCTCGCAACAAGCTGTGTCGACGAATCTCTGGATATAGTGATTCATGAAACCCATGGTATGATGTGTAAACACAGCCCCCCCCGGCGAATGGAAGTTGCATAGCACGGTAATCATCGCCGGTGATATGATCGATGATTGGTTGGATGATCAGATAATTGAGCCCGAGGAACATGGAGTGGTTGCCGAGGCTGTAAACCCGCCTCCAGTTGAATACGCCTGGCCCAGCGGAGCTGGGATCTTTCTCAAACACGAAGCAGCCATAGCCATCAATGTCACAAACGCCCTAGACATTGTACTGCATGTGGTTTGATGAAATGGTTTGGTCAATTTGGTACGTGCAAATGAGCATCAAATGACCACCGTCAGC
The DNA here is from genome assembly GCF_018294505.1 of Triticum aestivum. Taxonomy (NCBI): domain Eukaryota; kingdom Viridiplantae; phylum Streptophyta; class Magnoliopsida; order Poales; family Poaceae; genus Triticum; species Triticum aestivum. Next base: position 166,586,780 of record NC_057802.1, read on the forward strand.
TGAACGAGCGATAAACCACCACCCATCGGCTGGTATGATTCCAGGTCCTGGAATCATGAAAGCCAGCGCATTTGTGTCTACTGCAACAATTCAAATTGGAGACCAAAAGGACAAAAATAAACAATCATGTTCAGAGTATGTGTGGAGTTAAGATTATTATAACAGTGACACATATCATAGACAGAGAATTGCAATGCCGTGGTCATAATCATACCCCAAGTTAAAAAAAATAAGCCAATGGCTTTCATATTCTAGCAATATATCATGGTCCAAACATCATGTAACAACGAGAGGAAAACAGATATGACAGGGCCTACTCATATTCTTCCATAGCACTTACTACAGTTATCATATCAACTCTAAGCAATAACATGCGTTGTTATAAAAATCCTGGAAATGAGAGTAACATATAGCAATCATGAGGTTATACTCATAATATCTATTCTAACAATCATTAGATACCAATTGTTCTCATATCAACTCTAACAATAACATGTGTGGTCATAAAAATCTAGGAAATGAGAGGAACATATAGCAATGATGTGGTTATAGACATACTATATATTCTAAATTTGTAACAATGAACAGGCAGTCGTATTCTTAAGGTAAAGATGAGATGAGATAGAACAATTACACGACGATAGATTCCACCAGTATAGGCAGCCAATCTGTGCGTCGACCGCATAAATGATGCCATTGTGCACTATAGCATCAGACAGAAGTGTTGGGTGAAGAGGATCGACGATGAGCCATAACCATGTATGGCGACCGGATTCTAGATAGACTAATCCCATGTTGAACACGGCAATGAGCTTGTAATCCATGTAGTCTTCTGATGGTGTGGGCACTTCGAAAATTACAACCTTCAGCAAATAGATGTCGAGCCAAAAGCTCGACGCGTCTCGTGTGTAGTAGGCATGAGTGTCTGGCGGGCCGCGAGGCTCGATGGCGGTGGTATCCAAAGATGGAAGGGTGATCTCTCGCTGGGTGTAGACATCCACGAGACGCCACGGACTACCGGATTAGTGGATGAGGACGATCCAGTTGGCCTTCATGCCCGCCCAGTAGTGGCCGCGCATGAAGGGCAGGTGGACGGGTAGTGGTAGCATGTTGAGGGGCACCACGGCAACCTCCGTAGGATCGTCAAGTCGATGTCTGGGCCACCTGCGAGGATCGGGCATCAACAAGCAGGGTGTCTTGAAAAGAGCCGGCCGGTTGCAGACGAGTAGACGGTACAAAGACACCGAGCATGCGGCCAGACGGACGGTGCTGAGTAGGTCCATACGATTACAGATCTGCTCCAAGAGAACATCGGGGAGGGAATTCCAATCGCGGCTCTGCGTGTCAGTCGGTTCTGCCATTGGGGTTTTTGGTGCCTGCGAGCCAGCGGGGAAGTGGATTCGGGCGGGCGAAGAAGCTTCTCCTCGTGTGGCCGAGCAGTGAGCGGGGGGATATGGTACACGCGATCTACCAAGGAAGATAGTGCGGGCGGGCGAGCAGTGAGCGGGGGGAAATGGTGTGCGGCCGACGATGGGGAAGAGAGGAGGAAGAAGAAGAGAGGAGGAAGAAGAGTGGAAGACGGGGAAGAAAGTGCATTAAATCTCAATTCTACTACTACTACCAGGATATACCGTCCTTCGGATTGTAAATAGTTACACCGATGACATGTGGGTCTACCACAAGAGGGCCCATATGTCAGTTAATGGAGGACAGAAGCGTGCTCTACTGGCAAACATGATGGCAGTACTGGGTAAGGCTGATTTAGTAACACCAACACGCTGGTTCAGCTTATTAATTAAGTGTCCCATCTGCTGCAGCGTGTATTGTCACTTCACTGCGAAGACTAGTTGAATAGTTCTCTCTGACCGAGATGGGGAATAATGGATCGCGAAGACTTCCTTTCTACATTATCCCTATGCCTCTACGCTCACTTCACTCATTTTGCTCCGTACGTAGTCACTTGTTGAAATCTCTAGAAAGACAAATACTCCGTATTTGGGAACAGAGGAGGATTTTACTCCGTATTTGGGAACAGAGGGAGGATTTTACTCCGTATTTGGGAACAGAGGGAGTATCACCATATGGAGGGAACAGAGGAAGCTTGAAATATGAACATGTCAATGGGAGGGAGTAAGCCCCATGCATGCATGCAACATGCAACACTCACACGTACACATGGACGCACGCAACACTCACGCACCCATGCGGCACACAGCACACGACGCAACACACACGCTCACGCTCAAGTGCTCTACCTACTCCCTACGTCCGTGAAAGACTGTACATTGAGAGATTTACACATTGACCATGGCATAATTAACGCCCAAAAGTTATGTGTGCATGCGACCATTGAGAGAAGAAGATTAAATGAAGGTCGTTGCATGCTGTAATTAAGGATAGACATGTAGCCTATACCTAGAGCACAAGTTGGTGCATTAGTCAATCAATATCGATTTAGATTAAAGGCTAAATGCATTGGAAGTGTAGATGTAATACACTCTTTATTTTTAGCTGATTTCTTTGCCCTGCCAACTGACAGGTGGGACCCAGAAACGAGGTGACAATTTAACCAGTCAACAAGGTGCCACGTCGACTATGTGGCCGGTCAGTAGGGTGCAATACGGTGCTCTACGATGAGCTAGTGATCCTATAATCACCGCAAAACTATATATAGTGACCGTAAAGAGCGTATTGTTACATACGTTGACCGCCAGTGTATTTTCTCATTTCAAATTAAGCCATATTAACCGAAAAGGACGCAGTATGGACTAGTACTAGTACTGCTTTGATGTGTCCCTTCAACTCGCCGAACGAGGAGAAGCTTGCTTACTACGCCTCTCCCTCGCCCACGCACGCGGCGGTTCGCAGGACGAGGAGAGGGTTTTGACTACAGCGCGCCCTCTCCCTCTCCCTCTCCCTTGCCCTTGCGGTGGACGTGCAGCAGTTCAATCGGTGTCAGATTGCCAGAAGCATAATGTGTACTGTAGTATCATCATTGTTGGACCTTCCGAAGAGGCAAAGAGCCAAGTGAAAGGTTCACACGAGTACGAACTGTTGAACCTCCCGAAGAGGCAAAGAGCCAAGCGCAAGGTTTTATAGGAGTTGTCGTCCTAGTAGGAGCGGACTACAACTATAGCGAACGATTCTACTATATGATGCCGCCACGTGACGTATATCCAAAGCTGTGCCACCTTTTTTTTCTCAAAGAGCGTGTTGGAGCCCGTGCAACAACCACACAAGTTGCACGTACACATAACACATTTACTAGTAATAAATTCTAAAGGACAAATGCCAGTATGCCACACAAGTTCATCTCCAATTCATGTGATAAATTTGTGCACGACTAGTCTACATATATTCACAGCGCTACCGTTCACAATTTACCGTACTCCACTTACACGTTATAGATGGGCTACATGTCCTCCTCCAGGTTCCAGTCCCAGGTGTTCTTCATGGATGGCACGATCCATAGCGGTGGGCAACGGGAATCATTGTCGCAGCTTTCTAGTCCGGTTCCACACGATGGAGACTCATCCAAGCTGAAGCGGCATAAATCAGGGATAGCGTGTCCCAGCATGTCGTTCATCCGGCGGTGCGCACGGAAGACACAACCATGCTTCATGAACGGCAGGCCTTCCGTGTCGTGCACGGAAGGTGGCATCCGCTTCACAATGGGGTAGCTGTCCCCAATGAAAAGCGAGTACTCTCCAAGAGTGTTCCTCGGCACCCACGTAGCATCACGGGGGTCGAACTCGGCGCCGTTCATCTGGTACACGCGGCATCTCAGATCTGGACACATGGTGACATACATAGTCAAGGTCCATGCATAATAATGTTGTGCTCAAATATGGCGGTCAGTAATACTGTGCAGCAAATAGTACTACTCCGGTATAGAGGAAGTAAAATAACCGGCTTATTATATATAGCCACTCTTGGCTACATGGATGAGATAGTAAGACATGGAAAAACAAAAATGGTGGCAGCTAGTGGGTTCAAGTCTTCAAGGGCCTAGCTAGCTATACGCGTCCTCCAAGGTAAAAAGTACTCCTACTAGTACGTAAGTAGAGTACTAGTACAACAATGAAAGAGAAGGCGAGAGGGTTAAAAAATGGAATACCTGGGTAGATGGTGACGGTCCGATCGTGGTAGATTGTGTGACCATGTTGCACATCAGTGGTACCATGGGTAACGACTGCTAAGATAGTTGATCCCAATATGCCAAAGTCAGCTACAAGGTTCCAGGTTAGACCGAATCGCGGATGCAAATGCACATCCAGGATCGGCGATCTTATTTTGATCGCGGGATGACTGGTCCCTGCAAAATAATGGAGTACCGTTAGGGATGCAAATGATGGTTTGTGCATTCCGTTTGTAATCTCCCGTACCGTAGGATGGCAACCAGATGAAACAAGTCCCCTGGCTTGTCACCGCGAAGATGCGGCCTAGATGGCGCACGGCGTCTTCGAACGTGTAGGGGTACAAATCTGCCGCCGCCAACATGCGCCAGCCTCTGCCGTTACTGCCTCTTGCATTGATGGCAATCCTTATGTCGAACACCGCGATGAGATAGTAATCGTCGTAGCCGCGTCGCTTTGTCGGCGGGTCCGCAATTGCTATCTTCTTCAATCTCATGTAGGCATCATCATACGTATTCAAGCCCAGCCAGTCCGGAAGGCCGATCCCAATGGTGGAGAAGGGGTCTACCGGAACGGCCGCACTGCTGTGGATGTTGTGCAAAATGATGGTGGTATCCGGCCGGAGGTATGCAAGCCAATCTTCGTTGGCACCGACCCAGACCTATATATAAGACGGTGGGCAGCGGAGAAATTACGGGATGGAAATGGAATAACTAAGTACTACATGATCAAACTCCATTACTGACCTGCTCATCGGACAAAATCCGACTACCTCTCAACGTCGGCAACTCTAGCGGAGTCAACGTGCAACCATGGCCAGGGAGCGGTGGACTGTTCGAAGGATTGTCCCATAGAAGAACCTTCTCCTCGAGGACGCATGGAAGACCAACAAGCATGGCCTTTTCCCAAGCCATTTTAAGCACCGTCTTGAAATAGTTGGTGCAGGAAGCACCGAGTCTTGCGGCGGTGAGGACGTCGGAGCGGCGTGCGATTTCTCCCAGAGGATCGTCGTCCAAGGTCTCCCAGCCCCGACGAGGAGGAGAACCGCCTGGCGAATCCATGGGAGCAGCGACGAACTGCCTTCTCTTCGGGGGGAGGGGAACTGGCGAGGAGGAGATAAGAGCGTAGTAACCGCAGGGCCTCGTCCCTTCCAACTGTAGATCGTTCCTTCCAACTGTAGCGAAGGGGTGAGGCTATTATTTACTACTAGTACTAGCATTATGGGACGTTATGGGATTGCATTATACTGTAAATAATAGCACTAGTAAGAAATTTTTGGCACTAGCTAGTAGTTTTTGGCGTGGATTAAGAAATTTTGGGTATGTTTTTGCTATTTTTTGTACACGCCAACTAGTGTCAAAAAACGTCTTACATTATGTGACGGAGGAGTACGTACTCGTACTGTAGCAGTACTAGTACTACTTTCTCAACTAGTAGTGCGAGGGTACTACTAGTGCTATGTACTGTACTTCTAGTATAGTGCACCAGTTTTGAACTCTTGAATCTCAGGGCCAAGGAGCTACAGTTGGAAGTGGAGGGTACTACTGTTCTCTAGAACCATCGCTGTACTATCAATGCAGGGAAAGTACACCTGCGTAGTGGCCTAGTGGGTACTCTCGGTGCTCTATTCAGCCGCTCCTCTCACGTAGCTGGCCTACTCAGCCGCTCCTCTCACGCACACACTAGCAGCCTGTTTATCAGCGACGGTTACTGCGGGGGCAGAACATTTGAGTTATTTGATACAGCGAGACTAGGCTTTTCGCTTCCATTTGTGGAGGTGTAATGGATCTCGTCGAACTTTGTTAGTAGTTCCTTCTTTATGAATGAGATGAAGCAAAGCTTTTGCCTCCGTTTCAAAAAAACACGTCAAGAGGAATTTCTTTTATAGTAGAGCCGATAATGGAGTGAAGTCCATGCGTGCAACGCCACAAGCTACAGAGTAGTAGTAGAGCACTTTACGTACAGAGCCATATTGCACAGTTCCCAATGCCCCGCCAGGCTTTTCCGGCTCCTCGGGCTTAATTGGGAGGCGCTAGTTTAAATATGCTACTAGCTGATGAGGAAGCTGCAAGCGAGGTGCGGCTAGGGCGAGCACGCGAGCCACGAGATGCTGGGAAGGAAAACCCGTTCACGTGGCTAGGCTATCCAGTGCACCTAGATTGTGGTGCCGCACGTCCGTTTGACTTCAAAACTCAAACTACCCGTGTAAAATATTGGCTCGCAGCGAAGTTACTATTTAAAAAAAGGCCGCCGTGCGTTCGGCCGGGATCGAACCCACAAAACGAGGTATACACTCCCGCGACCACTAGTAGTACTCGTTGGAGTACAACGCAACCTAGAATCGCCTTTTGTCGCTAGTAGTACATTGTTCCTTACAAGAAACCCCTAATAATGCAAGAAACCACTAATAATGCCAAGAAACTACTACCACTTGCATACGTGGCAGACTTAAGATAAGACTACCTTATCAACCATTGTACATGCTCTTACCAACCAGCCCTACCAAGAAACGACTACTCTACAAAGTGCCGTTATAGGCACGTTTCAACCCATGGCCCTGTTTGGATACATTTGTTGTCAATCTAACCCTGCCATCCAAACACCACTTTGGTTAGAGTTAGTTCAGGGTTAGAATCTAACCTCTGACTTAGAGTATCCAAACAGGGCCCATGTCGCCCATTAAGTCAACGCCTTCTATTCGACCGGGCGTTATGACTTGTGGGACCTACATGTCAGTCTGCACAAAAATCCCCGAGTGACCTCCTACCTCCGGCCCGTCCACCTAGTCATCCTCGGCCATGGGACGCAGCTACCGCCGCCGGCAGAAGGCGAGGTCAAAACCGCCGGCGGTGCGGAGCCCATCTTGCGGCAGCCCGGATGCCAGCTCCGTCCGGCGCTCGCGGCCGCTAGCTAGCCAAGATAGCTCCGTCCAGCTGCTTGTCTGCAAGGTTTGCTAGCTAGATTGGCACGGCGGCGCGGCGGCTTGCTCGCGCGCGCCGCGCTAAGGCCAGCCATCTGGCTCGAGCGAAGGCCAGCGCGGCGGCTTGCTCGCTCGTGAGTCACGCTCGGGCCAGCCTGCCAACCCGTGCGGAGGCCAGCGCGGCGTCCGGCCCGTCCGGCGGAGCGGCGGCCAACTCGCTCATCACCGGCGCCACCGACGAACACGCATCAGCACTGTTTGAAGTAATGTTCAGGAAAAATAATGATTTGAGGGGGAATAACAGGATAGAAGGTCAGATGTGGGTCCCTCGTGTCAACGGTCAAACAAAATGTGTTGGTTTAAGCTGCCTCGTCAGCACGGACGTGTGGGCCAACCCTGTCATAAATGGGTTTAAACTAACCTAATCGGTAGGTAGTAGTTTTTGGCGTGGATTAAGAAATTTTGGGTATGTTTTTGCTATTTTTTGTACAATAGATTCTTCCTAGGGCTGGTTGAAAGTGGTAGTTTTTTGTTAAATACTCTACATATTGTAAGTAGGAGTGAAAGTTAAGCTTTGGAACCCAATAAGCAAGGCTAGTTACATAGTGCATATGTGTACATGATTGAAAGTAAATATCAACCATGAGTGACTAATATCTTGATGGAAAACTCGAAACTATGGAATACTAGGGAAAAAATTTGCATGGTTGGAAATACTAGCAATGTTCATGTGCGTTGCAACGAATCATAATTAGAATAATACTTATTCACAAACTTGATACAAAACACTCTAATTTTGATATACATATATCACTAGAGATATATTATGTTTCAATTAGAATATATTCCTTGGGCTGTTTTGGTGAGGTCAGGGAGGGATGTGGTTGGTTTTAAGATACTAATTATGGGTTTTTCTGCAAATTGGTAGACAAGTGGGATGTTTGTGAGAAAAGGCAACAACTTACCTCACAGTCGTTAGATGTAGATCTAATGGTCACAAACGACGGATGGCAGACACACCATCATCACCAACTTAGTCTTCTGTAGGAGTACTAGCAAGATCCGTGCATTGCACGGAACATCAAGATGCATTTTTTTATAAAAACACTCGTTGTGATTGACCCATGCGGGAGTAATCCCATGTGTAAAAACTAATGATATCTCGAGAAATAGGAGATAAGGTGAAGAGGAGTGGGGCGTGGTGGTGATTGGTGGTCGGACTGAGCGGAGGCATGGGGATTGATGACGCCGGCAGCGGCCACCAGGCCAGTTTGTTCCAGAGGCTTCCTTTCTTAATTGCTCAACAATGAGGTTGTTGGAGATAAGGATGAACGAGGGAAGGCCTTGTCTGCAAATGTGGAGAGGGGTGCGGGTATCTTTTAGTTTAATTTCCATCAGTCAGATATAGATCGGACGGTCTATATTGCAAGATGGCACGCGTACCATCATCACCAACTCGGTTTTTTATAAGAGAAGAAATATAAGTATGGAGATACAAACGTATTATCGATACTTGTTTCCGTAAACTAGCATCTACATTCTATTCAACGCCTCAGCATGTGAGGCCTTAGCACAATGACTTCTCGACTGTGTAAAACAAAGGTTTTCCCGTCGCCGATAAGGAGGGGGTGACGGCGGCGCGCTTTTTGGCTTGCTCTAGTCCTAGTAGTCATACTAGGTGGTCTAAGCACGTGTAGATTTATTCTTTTTCACGTCTCGTGTTCGCCGTACTGCCACGACTGTTGATGAATAGACGGTAAGTTATTCACGGGGAAACCCTTGTTGAGCGTGTTTGCGAGAGAGAGAGAGACAGTGTGCGTGTGTGATATGTCTAGAGACTGAGGCAATGATAACAGATTCTTTGTGTCTATGTGTGTGGAGGATAGAGAGAGACATGTACATGGGGCTTTGTGTTGTAACGTGGAGACACATATACATAATTAGAGAGTGAGTGTGCGAGATACACATGCGGACATGGGGAGAGATGAGGATCTAGATTAATGGGTGTTTGTGCGTGTCTGTGTGTGTTTGTGCGCGCGTTTGTGTGTGAGAGGGAGTGTGTGTATGTGGAGTAGAGAGACCACTAATGATGTAAACCTAGTATAAGGGAAGGGGGAATGGTGTGACATGTGTAGTAGCGGGATAGCATGGGTGCGGGCGGGGGGAGCAGACTATTTGGAAGAGACATCGATTGTGTGTGGGAGAGGGGTGAGAGAGAGAGCTAGCGACGGAGAGAGAGTGAGAGGAAGAGAGGGGGCGAGAGAGGGGGCGTTTGTGTCCATAAATGGCGTATAGATAGGGAGACAATGTTGATGTTGTTTGAAATTGGCCTATGTATGGAGACGCAAGGGAAGCGAGTCATCGTGTGTGTGATAGGGACTTCATGAGAGATCTAGAATAGATGGTGTAGAGAACAATGTGCGAGATCGAGAACGATGATACATTAGGGAGCTATGGAAAGAGTCACGACATATATGTATACAGGGAGGAGCTGGGGCGGGTCCGCATGTGGGAGAGATAGAAAGAGGAGAGTGGTGCACAAGGAGACAAAGTGTGCTTGTTTTGCAGTGGGGGTGGTGTGTGAGGTGAGTGTGCGAGAACCACATAACTAGGGAGATAGACGTTTGGGGGCGACGTTTTGTGTGTATGGGAAAGATACACTCTACATAGTGCGTGTGCTTGGGAAAGAGAGATGCCGGGAGACCTAGCTAGAGAGTGGGGGAAGAGATGTGTGCATGCCCAAGAGATAAAGTGATAGAGACCTATATTGGGGTCCGGACTTTAGAAGAGAGAGGGGTGTTAATGTGCTCGTGTGTTGGTGTTTGGGGGAGAGAACGACTTCTCTGTGTGTGTGGGGGGGGGGCGACGAGGGGGGGGGGTTGGCTTCAGATAAAGAGTGAGGTGTCTATATTTGAGGGACTTTAGCGTAATTGAGATATACATGGTCAATAGTGTGTGCACTCAAGGTTGATCAATTTGTTTCACAGTTTGGACTATGAGATAACGATACTTTTGAACATGCGTGATATACTTTGATGTACCAGAATTACAAACCTAAGATTGGAATTTTGGAATTCGACTCCATCATTAGCTTTTGTAATTCATTTAAACGGAGGTACATTTTTAAGCCGGGATTTCGTGATTTCAAATTCATATATCAAACCTAGAGATATACACATACGGGCATGTTCAAACTTTATAATCATCCACTTTATTCATACACATACACATTTTTGCTTTTGTCATCATATTTAGGATAAACACATTTGGAATTTCATTTGAATTGGACCATATGATGGTATTTGCTTGTAGTAGCTCAATGATCCATATTTGAATTGAATGGACAATCTAAGTTTCGAGTTGGAGACATTGATTTTCAAAACTTGCACTTTTTTTGCGTGCAAAACAAACAAATTCTCGGCCATGATATCATAGTCGGCCGTACAAGAGCAGAATATAATTTCAGGCGCCAAAAGCTTTCAAACTTCCCGCTCACATCGAAATATCTCGCGCCCGAAAGTTTAGCCCTGCGATATTCCTGTTTTACCCCTGCCACATGAACGGAAAAGGGCTGCTTTGGTAACTCCATTGTTTTCCCCTCTTTGCCCCCAACATTCTTCCCCAGAGCCCCCCCCCGACCCCCCAACCACGGCAAGCCGCCGAATCTAGTCCTCCGCCGCAGCGGTGGACCTCACACCCCGACGGATCTACCTTCCGCACCTTGGAACCCCCAACTGCCAACTCACCACTTCACCGGAGCCGCTTCAGCGACTGGCTTGTACACCGCTCCAGATCTCCTTGACCGCCATCATGGTCCACCGCACCGGATCTGCTTAACCGGCGCCCTCGTCCACCACAGTGTAGGCCCTTCACTGACTCCCTCGTCCGTCCCTTCGCTGGCCCTTCATACAAGCCCTCGTCCGCCGCAACAGAACTGCCTCACCGAAAGCACTGTACAACGCGCCGCCGAAGCCTTCGTCCACTGCACCGGACCCGCTCCACGGACGCCATATTCAACTCCACCGGCCCTGCTTTACCGACGCCGCAGCCTCATCAGGTTATTTCGATCTGTACTCCTTCGGTTTTTCTCTTTATCGTGCAACTGTTCACTTACCACAGATGAGCTTTCTTGTATGTCGACAGGCGCCGCAACCGTAGCACCGGAGCCGCTTCAGCGACGGCGACAGCCGGCCCAAACTCAACCGCAACACGAGCACCATCGACGATCCTTAGCTATCAAGTATGCCAACGATACCCATACGCCGCCGAGAATCAGGTACTATTATCCAACGGCCGGCGCCTACGTTCACTTTCTTAGCATAAGCACCGCACCTTTGAATTTCTTCAGGGCATCATTCAGTTTTTCATGAGACGCGTTATTCTGCTTGCACCTGTAGGGCCATACTTCTGGCAGTGAACATGTTACATGTGCTAAATTACATACCAGTGCACATATAGTTAATATGCTTTAGTTTTGTCCTAAGTATTACTGTACTTCCTAGATATCACTGCCTACTATTTTACTTCTTGCATGCTATATTTATGATAATGGTGTTGTTCTGATGCCACCTGTTGGTTCCATCAGACTGCTTCATGTTCTCTATGCTTAATTACACATCAGCAAACTAGCATGTGGTTCCGCTGGTTTTTGTTCGTTTTACCCTACATTTTCTGATGCTAGCTATTACATCACTGCTACGAGCCTCTGTTCATTACTTTTTTGTGTGTTCTTGATCTTCCCAAGTTGCATGACTAATTTGATGCTTCTATTAATTATGGAGCTGCCAACCCCATCAAGCAAAATATTTGTTCTTTTGGGGCTGGCACCTCGAACAAGCATAAAAATAGAGGGAAGCAGATATATTGTCGTGTATGCACACACCCTTCTTTCATTAGTTTAGATGAACCATTGATGATCAATTCGAACCAGTGCATGCGATTAAAATTAATTTTACCTAAATAGAGGGTGCAGAATAAACTACAACAAGTAGATTTGCAACCACGGGATGCTGACGATATCTTCAAAGAACATTGCAACAGCAGCGAGGCTTCACAGCAACATATGGTAAGCCAGTGTGTTTTAGTACATGTGAAATGTAATGCGTGTGGGCTGCTTTCTTGGCTTGTGCCCTCAACCTGTAATCCTACAGAATTACAAATAGTTCAGTTGTCTGCTTTGCTATATTGCCTGATTCGAATGCTTGTTTGTTACTAGTTACGCTATACCTGAGTTGGCCAATATGTCAGCAGTGCCTGCTGTACTATCGTAAAGAAATGCATGCCTAGTTCATTTGAGTCCTTAACTTTTCCTCTGAACTTCATCACAAGACTGTCTTCGTAGTTTATATGAGGCCACACTGTTAAGTGCTTTCTCAGATTATTTCAACTGCTTAGATGCCTTGGCAACTTAAATAGCGGTGGTACACTCCCTTTCAACTAGGGATGTCAACTGGGTCCCGTTTAATCCCGATTAAAGTCCACTAGTGGTATGATAGTTTAAAAGAGTTTTTGTTTTTTGAGGAAAATGAACCAGGGAGCTAGCAAAAACTAACTAGATGGGACTGGCGGATGTCGTTTATTTGCCACTTACATCCCTAGTTTCATCTTACCATTTTAATTTCTTTTCGGCTGATGCTGCTTCGAACCATTTAAATATAGCTTGCCATGCTCGGCAATAATTCGTATGTCGTTTACCATGTAAGCTTACTGCCTGGATCATGCGATAACTATCTCTTACTTATGTCCAGCGGAAACCTTTCAGGATGCCGTTCACACTAGGACACAATGTACAACCCCAGAATCTATTTGTGGAAGCAGTGCGCCATCCATGTTACCAGATGGTAGCAGTTCAGAGGCAACACCGCCGGAGAGCAGTCTGAGCACAGATATTATAGTTCTTGAGGCTCTACTAGAGGCAGAAAGAGATGGTGTGGCTGCCATGAATGAGGTAATCTCGATCTTGAAGCTGGAAATTATGCAATTAGCTGCACGCATTATGCAAGCAACCCAAGAATTGGAGGAAGTAAGAATGTTGCATTTGAAGACGGAGGAGGTCCTGCTGCTTCTGCTATCTGAAGCCCAGGGTAATCCCAGTTCTTCTTTAGATAGCAGTTGAAATTGTCATTAGATTATTGTACTTGCATGTTGTGTCATGTCTCTGAATGGATTATGTTGTAAGACCCCCTATGTTGTCCATGTGTTGTAATGATCCGAATTTTTTAGGCGAGGTAATCCTCAGTACTTGTATGATTGACATAAGGTGAACTGTTTTTCGTGTGAGCATATTGTATTGGATGAAATAACTGTTTGACTCAAAGTGTATCCAACCTACTGAATTCGAAGATCACGGCATTTCTAAATCATAATCATATATAAAGGTGGAATAAATCTTTGTTGTGGTTTTGAAGAAATAAATAACAAAACGTAGAATTATCTGTGGATATTCGTAATCGAATAAAAATTGGATTTGGATTTAGTTGCCAGGGCCCAGGGCAAACGTGAATGCTAATTCTCCCAAGTTTTGAACGAAGCGGCTAAACACCCACTATCATTTGTGGGCTGCCCGAAGCAAGTGTTTGCGAGATGGAAATTACTGTCTACCCCTGACACTTGACATCCTTATCGACCGGATTTACACTGCTGTCGATAGGGGTAGACTAGTAACTTCAATCAGACGTGACACGACGGCCTCTGAGCCCATTCAGACACGGTGGGCGCCAAACGTGGGCGGCAAAACACATTTGATTCAAGCTCGTCCGAAAGACATGTGTCTCTCCCTCCATTTCCCCATTCATCCACGGTGGGCGGCAAAACAAACTCTCCTCGTCCGAAATCGATGTAGGCTAATATTTTAAATAGGGGCAGATGTGTAACTTCCCTCAGACGTGACACAACCGCCCTACCTGTCAGCCCCGTTCATACACCGTGGGCGCCAACCGTGGGCGGCAAAACACCCTCTCCTCGCCCGAAATCGTTACCGGCAAATATTTGGGAGATGCGAGATTACCGTCCTATCCCCAACCGACGTGATGTCCGAAATTTTAAACGGGGGATAAGTTCGTAACTTTCCCACATTTCAGACAAGCGCGTCCCAAAGTTTGAGATCCCCCCTCCCCCTCCATTTCCCCATTCATACACCGTCGGCGCCACGACAACCTCCCCACTGCGGCCAGCCTCCTCCGTCCGCCACCCCATCCTCCACCTTGCCGGAGCCGCTACCCCTACCCCGTCGTCCACTGCAAGAGATGGACGTCTCTCATCCACGGCGCCGGACCAGGATCCTTTCATCGCGTCGTCTCGCTTCATCGGCGCCGTCGTCCACTTTGCCGTTGCCGCTCCTACGACCGCCTCGTCCACGGCAACAGGATTTATCCCCCAACCCGGCCGTCTGCCATCTAAAGTCTTCTTCCCCGCCGCCGACAGCCATCGCACCCGCAGCACCCTCAACGTATCAGCAGGGGCCTACACGGCGTCGCAAGAGAGGTGGTACTCTTCCATATGTGCTTAAGTTATTGATCTCACCCGGAAAATAGATCTTAAATTGTTTACTGTACTTTTCTTGTCCGTACCAAATCGTAGTGGCTAGTTGAATGCAAACATTGGTTGCGAAGTAGCTTTGTCCGGTTTGCACCTTCAGATCCGCCATGTCACGGTCACTATACTCGTAAAGCTTATGGTTTCCCCCCTTTATATTCACTACCATCATCGTAGGTGCTTCACTGCTTCGTGTCGTGCTAGCACTGCTCCTCAAGACCTCAACCCATCAAGCGAAACAACATGCCACTCATAATTCCAAAGCTTACGTGTTGAAATACGAATCTGATATGATGCTCATATTACTAAAACAGAGAACGTTTAATTGGTCACCTAATGTTCCTATATTCGTTTCGAAAAGCATGTGCGCCACCCACTGGTCCAGCTAGTTCCACTTTCCTGATTTTACTCTTGATGCTTAGGGTTTTCCCCTTTTATCTACTCTACTATGATCTGCGTAGGTGCTTTCTGTCATACTAGCATTACTCCACCCTTCAAGCTAAACAACACAACACTCAAAATTCCAAAGCTTAGTTGTTCAAATATGATTGTGATATGATACTGATATTAGTTAACAGACACATTTAATTGGTTAGCTAAAGGTCCCACTTGAGTTTCCAAATGCATGTCGTGACATATAGAGAGACAGCAGAATTGCATTTCTTTGTCACTTGTTGACTGTACTTTCTTGTTCATACCAAATCTTAGTTGTTATTTCAAAGCAAATATCGGTTGCTAACTACCCTTTGCGCGGTTTGCAGCTTCAGATCTGCCATCCCACTGCCACGGTCAACACTATACTCATCATGCTTACGGTTTCCCCATTTTATGATGACCACGATCAGCCTACGTGGTTCGTGTCGTAATAGCACTGCTCCACCCATCGAGCTAAACAAGCTTAGTTGTACAAATTCAAATATGATATTATGCTGATATTAGTAAAACTGAGAGATGTTTAATTGGTCAGCTAAATGTTCCTACTTTAGTTTCGAAATGCATGTGAGCCACATATGGAGAGACCGGAAGGAATAGTATTTCTCTGTGCGCTCTGGTTCATCATGGGTGGCCAACCGACATTGTATAGAAAGACTTGTAATATCTTCAATCTGCTTGCTCTTCTGCTCTTCTTTAAGATGATCCTCTTCTCTTGCGGTCGACTGGTCAGGTCGAGTTATTCTCCCTTAGTATATTTTGAATCTGTCAGGTCAGGTCGACTTGTTCTTCTTTACTATATGTTGAAGCTGTCATCTGCGAAGTATCATCACTTCTGGAGCTCTCATATTTTGAGTAGTAGGCCACATTATATTAATGCACACACCAAATTACAGCATGCATGGCACCTCTTAGAAGAATTGCAGAGATAGCACAAAGGGGTTTACAGGGAGGAAGTATTGGATTAGAATCACTTCTGCATTACAAAGATAATCTCACTTGTTTTTATGTTTTCATGCATGTCAGGTATTGAACATTATCAAAATGAATATGAGAATGGGCGCACGAGAGGAATATTGCGGAACGATCCACTGGCTAACAAACTTGGCATGGTGGAGGATGGCCTATCTTATTCACCCATCAAGGTGCATGCTCTAACTTGGCAAGGTTGTATTGGTCGCACATATTTTGCATCTGACCTCTTGCATTACTTCTACTTTGTTACACCATCTGCTTAGTTTAAGCATCATATATGAGTATATGCCATACCTATCCATTTTCTGTACCTATTCCATGTGTCGTCATACTATGTTTTTCCAGTCAAATGTTGTTCTTTCGTAATAGATGTCCAAAAGGAAGAGGGTGATTGCAGATCCTCAAGGAGTACAAACTAGGTATTTGGAAAAGGTAGTGATACCTGTTAAATCAGATAGATCAGCAGCCACAGAAAACACAGGCCCAACTGTAACAGACTTTACCCCTACTCCAGTGGCCAAACCCCTATTAGAACTGCTGACAGCCCAGCGTCAGGTACTGTCTATGATATCAATTCAAAATTTGAACTCCTAAATTTCTGCATGTGCCTTACCTTCTCTCTTGTATGAAAACTAATTTCAGATGAATCTCCTTGCTCAAAGGATCATAGGATCTCACGACAATACTGGGCTCTGCATTGCTCTTGTCAGTACCTCTTGCCCTTTGTCAGCATACTTACACTCATTGCTGTTTGATTATGTAGCATCACTGTAAATGTTCGCTTCTTTATCCTTCCTTTGCTTGAAATTATAAGATCTATATTTACTCTTAGATAAATGTAGAATTAACACAATGGTTATGAAGTTTTGGATTGCTCATGTAAGTACCTGTTGTCATGTACTCCCTCTGTATCGAATTAATTGTTGATCAATTGGATGTATTTAGAACTTAATAGTGCTAGATACATCCATTTGAGCGACAACTAATAACGGACGGTGGTGGTATTACTGTACATGCATCGCGAGATAGTTGATTGTCTAGCATTACTCTGCATCTTATCTGCCCTGCCCTCCACTTTCTCCAAATTATCATATCTACATTTACTCTTACCAAAATGTTGAATAAAGCCAATGCCACTGCACACGTTGATGTCTGCATTCCTCTTGTCAGTACCTTTTGCCTTGTAACGCTGTACTTAATTAATTGCTATTTGATTATGTATCATCAGTCTGCACCTGAGCTTCATTATCCTCTATTTCTTCCAATATTATTTGATCTATATTTACTCTTTGCAAAATGTAGAATAATGGCAACGCTTATAAAGAATTTTCTTTGGGGAATTTATTGAATTATCTTTCCATCAACATGGAGAAGGGCTTTGTCCAGCCCGTGTTAACATGTAATGTAAGTTCATCCTTCTCAAGCCTTCAAACTTTGTTCTAGTATAGATTTGGATAGGCATCATTTCCTCCACTGCTGTTTACATCTGATTGGATGTTTGCAACAACTACCAGTTTTAAATTGTAGTTGTAAAAACATGTTCCTTATGCAGAACAGATCCATTTATTTGCTTATATAATTGTGAAACCTGTTACATGTCTCCTTGTTTCTCTTTCAGAGTCGTATCTCTTATGCCAGGCAGAACTTTAGGAAAGATAGTGAGCCAAACCATCTTGAGGACAACGAGATGACCCCAAGGTCCTATCTTGATGAAGATAGTGAGTTGAAGCTACTCACCAGCAGGTGTGAGACAACCTCTATGCAGTCGCTGCCTCAATCAGTTCGACTTCTTCAGTCTCATGTTAAAGCGGAAAGGCTTGCTTCAGCTCAGCTCCGACTTGAAGTCAAAGATGTAATGAAGATGTCAGGGGACTGCCTTGCGCACTATGGTGCCATACAGCTAGGGATGAAGCATCTATCGTTGACACAACTGAGGTCTCATCAGCTTGTTCGGCCGCTTGCGGGGGCCCGAGCTTGCCAGGTCTAGTGCCTTCTGAAGTGCTCTCAGTTTTGTATATTCTTTTGTCGGCGCGTTTATATGCACTAGTGGCGACCTTTGATGCCCAGTGTTTGTAATCCGCGGTCATGTTGTGCTTTATTATCACTGGGTAGTGAACTTTGATTCCTAATATGCCATTATTTCTTTGTTGTATAGTCTAGGTTTATTCTTTGGTCGGTATGCTGTAATTTAGGCCGGAAGGTTCAGTGGATCTCAGTGTTGTCGGTCTTCAAGCCGGTTCGTTACTCATATGGGCCAAAACGTGGGCCTATAATCAGCTTGGGCCATTAGCAGGTCTAAACCTATAGTAGTTTCCCGCCTTTAACAGGCCATGGGCTACATATTTACTATAGTGACACTGGGCTTCCTACGGGCCGTAGAAACAGTGGGCCTTCTACGGGCAGTAGAAACAATGGGCCTTCTACAGGCCGTAGAAACAATGGGCCTTCTACGGGCCGTATCATCAATGGGCCTTAGACGGGCCGTATGATCGATTGGCCAAACATGGGCCAAAAACAGACCGCATTATGGCCGTAAACGGGCTAGAGTTGGAGTTGTCCGTTCATGGGCCGACCATAACGGGCCATCGTTAATAGGCCATATTTGATGACGCTATGAAAACGGCCCAACGTATTAACGGGCCACAAACGGGCCGACTGTAACCACAGGCTGAATTTGGCCCAAAAGCAGAAAATGGCAGTAACGGGCCGTAAGTAACGGAGTGCTGGAAATGAGCCCAAGAATAAATGGGCCCTGAGAAGGCCGAAAGATAACATGGGCTGCAAACGGCCCAATGGATTAATGGGCCGTTAATGGGTATAAAGTGATACACTGTTCATTACGGGCCAGTTTCACCATGGGCTGTTAATGGGCCAAGAGTTACAAAGGGCCTCATCTAGGCCGAAAGACGTCATGGGCCATACATGGGCGGGAACTTAAAATGGGCTGGAATCATATTGGACGGCCCAGATGACGCTACCGGGCTTAATTCGTCTAGGTCGTAACGGGCCCTGGGTTAGCGGGCTGTAAATGGGCTATATGCGAACAAGCCGTTAACAGGCTTTCCGTGGGCCGGCCCGCCACCTTTTGACCAAGTCAAACGGGCCGGCCTTTTCACAGGAATGGGCCTCTGTTGGGCCGTGCCATGTGTCGACGTATCATAGGCGCCTTCTGTCCAATGAGTGGATGACATCTGTCCCAACGGTGAGCCGACACGTGTTTCCTCCAGCCAATGATGATTTTACACATGGAAAATCCCCATTGGTCGGGGCTGTTAGCGGGTTATCGGATCCAAAACTGGACCCGATAGCTTAACAGCGTTCCGTTACGGTGGATGCCACGTGTCGGTCACCCTTGACGAAAGCACTTTTGTGACGCACGATTTATCATCATGGAAGTGGACACTTCCGTGATGATAATTTTGGTAATGTCATGGAACACTTCTACGACAGCACATGTATGACTATCTTGATTCTGTCATAAAATTGTCATGGATGTACATGCATGACAAAAAATGCGACCTACTGTGATAAACACGTATCATCACGGAAGTGTAAATTTTTTGGTAGTGTTATGGTCCATCTATACTACTATTATTGCTGAATGCACATTCAGCCCGATTGTCATATTTGTAGGTCTGGCACAGCAATCAAAATGAAATGTCTCCGAGTCTTATCAATTAATACAGACTTGTGCTCAAATAAAATTACAAACCAAAAAACAAAAAACAAAAAACAATTATTACATGATCTCTAAAACAAATGGTTTGATTGATTACATGAACAAGCAACACAAAGGTTATTCAACGATGGAAAGAACATTTCACCTATGATTTACCAAGTGGGAATTTAATTTCATTTTTTCCTTCAGGACCTTAACAATGTGGTCAGTCTCAGCTTGCTTCGTTTTGAAATCCACCAAATATTTAATGGTTGTCTTGAGTACTCCTACTGATTATGCTGTTTGCTTCCTCAACATGTCAACTTCATATCTAAGTGCAGAAGCAGAATCTCTTTCTACCACTAGTTTAGCCTCTAGAGCATCAGCAGTTGGCAATTCATAATGCACGATTGGGCCGGTGCCACTACTGTGGGATGATACAACGTCCATGGGGACCTCGCTCTTTGATCTTGGGCTAACCTATTTTGCCATTAAAGTTCCGATTGGATTCCGAAAAGTTGATGTGAGCAAAACATCTCAACTGGGAGTTATAATAGCAAACCAGTTAAACAAACAAGGAATTAAAGAGTTTCAATTCGATGCTGAAAAGTAGTTATTAACATCATTGTAACCCGTTTTTGCAGCAGCAAAGCAGTTAAACAAACAAGTAGCTATTTAAGTTCAGGCAAACAGGTAATTCTTAACAATAAGTATCAAACACATAGATAGGCGCAGTCTATAATAGGATTAACAGACTGTGGCACTATGTAATCAGTAGCAAACTAAATTAAGCCAAGCAACGTAATTGAACAATTTTGCAATGAGTGGCTAACTAAAATTCCGAGAAGCAGGTAACTGAACTTACGCTAGTTCTTTGTACAGGCACACTGCAACTTCTTTTTCGCTTACAAGGTTGTACGAAGGAGTCCATGGCATCAATTGCTTGGATACGCAGTCCCAATACTTCTTTCTTCCCACATTGCATTGGTAAGTAGAATGGTTAATCTGGTAAGATGGTGCGTCCTTGATATGTTATATGAGGACATGTAGTCAGACTAGTTGTAGCCACACACATCACACTGGCTTTTACTGTATATTTCATGCAATTACTTTTGGCATATCGAGATCTAAGCAATCTACAATAGTAGGAAAAGACCGGCACCCTTCACATTATTGGAGAACTCAGTTCATAGAAACAAGCAATTCAACCATTCTGTGGGTAAATCAAAAGCGCCACTGGAATATTTTTCACTACCCCTATCATACACGCAAAAAGGGGTGACGCCACCATAGGGGCTGGTATGGGCGGCCGCCTCGGGTGGCTCGAAAGTGTGCACCTAGTTTGAGTCGTCCAGGTTGGCCCAGGCTAGTTTTGTTCGTCCCAACGCATGAGTAGGCAATGTAAAAAATGAAGAAAAATGTTTCAATTTGGATAGGCCAATAACATAAGTGCAAGGCAGGCCCTATAGCAGGCTCGCGGCCCAAACGAGCGCCTCCCATATCGATCGGCAGCAGGAAAAATCCCAATTCATCCGCTCCAGCCTCCAGCCTGGTTCGCTCATAACCTAGCCGCCGCTGGACAGACCGACACAGCACTTCTTCGCGCCCTCGTTGGAGGGCGGTCACCAGGCTTCAAGCGATCGGAAGGACAAGAAGATGAAGATCCAACCCTGGGTGTAGCCTGCGTGGGAGGCAGCGGCGGCAACACGGGCATGGCATCGAGCTTGCGCAAATGGATAGTTGTAGCTTGCAAGAGTAGCATGCACAACGAGCAGGTACATCACATCCTTGATTATATCTAATTCAACTCTTCAATTTCTGGCCAATAGTTAAACCTGACGGTGTTGTAAAACTGCTTGTATGTAGGGAATCTATGAGAAAATGAAACCAATTTCTACTTATTTTATAACTCCCCCAATCAATACTGAACTGACTGAATCTGATGAATCTAATCAAGTTTCCGGTGCAAACATCCAAGCTCATGTTGTTCTTGAGCCTGAAGTGTCTAATGAACAGACTGGTAATGAAGGATTTGATGCAAACATTTTACATGCTCCTGGTGATGAACATATAGTGTCTTATGAGGCATCTAATGCAAGCATTTTGCAAGCTCCCATTGAAGGATTTAGTGTCTAATAATGATCTGCTTTGTTGAGAGAGACATAGAGATTTGCAGGCATTGATGACAAGCAAATTATAGTGCATTTTTATGGCTTGAGGAAACGTCGAGGCCATCTACCAGAAAGTCCCCGTATCATGACAACGTAGCATAAATACTTTTCTAATCTGTTGTTTGAAACTATTGGCATACTTTTGCAGGATAGATATATTGATATGCAGTTTCCGCACTGGTTATAGGTGCAATTACACTTCGATATTTTCAGCCAGAGAACGAATAATTCAAGGAGGTACAGACCATGTTTGTAGTCCTTGTACACCATGTTGCATATTGTGTTTTTTGGTGCTTTCATCATTTAGTGTTTATAATCTGAACTACTTTGGATCATTAGCTGGTTTTCAAAGTGCATGTAGCTTAACATTTCTCAAGTTGTGTTGATTTCCGGAGTGCATGTGCCTTCGTATTTTTTAAGTTAAATGTTCGCCCCTGGTAACTTGAATTCGTGGATCCGCCACTGCACACAAATCCTACACGAATGCTAGTACGAATTAAATGAAATGCAGGGACTTACGCTAGCTCGTTGTACATGCTCACTGCAGCTCTGCTTGCGCTTGGGATGTTCCATGTACAAGTCCATGTTACCACTTGCTTGGATGTGCAGGCCTTGTGCTCCTTGAATCCCCCTCTACATTTTTGACACGGTGAATGGCTGATCAAATAAGAGGAATCGACCTTGCTGTTGTACCGGAGGACAGATACTTACAAGGTTATACGGGTGTGCACGATGTGTACCAGATCCCGTAGCACCATCATGCTTCGCTAAAAAATGGATTTGCTTGTTTCAGATGATATCTCCAGAAGAAATAAGAGTTAAAGTCAGAGTTGGATAGGCGTGTAAGCTAAGAGAGCAGTGATAGGATATCAAAACATAGTCGGAACAATGCACAAGGGAGTGATGTGTGGATACCTAGTTCGTGCCGGCGTTTGGGCATGCTCGCCTAGCTAGAGTGCGGGTCACTTCAGAGCCGTTGAGGGTGATGTGCTGGCATTGGCTGGCCGCGCATGGATGCAGATCTTGAGTGGCAGCGGAGCGCTACGATGCGGTGGACGAGACCGTTGGTGAAGCCCCAATGGCCTCGGGGGGCGGAGGCGCGACGATGTGCTCGGTGAAGTAGCCCCGGTGAGCTGGGAGACCGCGTCGGTGAAGCACACCTGATGCGGTGGAAGTCGGTGTCTGTGAGGCACGTCTGTTGCGGCGGCCGACGTTGTCGGTCGACCACCTGGTGCGGTGGACGAGGGCGTAGATGAGGTAGCTCCGGTGCGGTGGTGAAGCGCGACCATCGTCTTCGTCGTCATCCGGCACAGAGGTGGGGAAAGAGACGAGACGAGGGGCGATTCGAACTTTGCTTGGGTTGGCGGCGAATTAGGGATTTGAGCAATCTGGGCGCGGAAGGGGACGGTGGAGAAGGGAGATTTTGCATGGCTGGAATTGGGGCCGCTAAATATTTCAATCCGAAACGTGGAAGCGCGAACTTATTTTGTCGTCGTCCTTTTTTGGGGGGGGGGTGAGGGGGAGGGAGGGAGGGGGTGGGTGGCTGGGTGCTAAGCGTCCTCCGACACACGCGACCACCACGACACGACCCTGGTCTGCGTGGTGCTCCTACATTTGAGAATGCAAACCAATCTTCTTTCATTTGCAAACGAATCTGTATGTATTACCATGCCCGTGTTTTCCTTGCAATAATTAGTCATTCGAAACGAGATACTATAAATTAATTAATGAGGAGTTATTTGAAAAAAAATCGAAACGGTATCCACAGTATCCACGCTAACGTGGATTAGAGTGTGTGTCACATAATTAGTTATTTGAATTAGAGTGTGTGTCACATAGGGATCTCCAATTCTAACGTGGATTTCGCATTTCACTATATCCACGCTACTTTTTTAATACAAATTCATATGTATATGATGAACACCATGGTGGTGAGAAAACTTTTGGATGGATTCAAACATATGACCTACAAAATAGCACAACAAATCGAGTCAATGTCAACTTTTCGGAACCTAGTATGGCACGAATTCAAAATAATTACCCATATGCATGGTCCTCAGTTCATTGTTTTTAGCCCCCCCCCCCCCGCACACACGCTACATACTTCCTGTATCGGTCAATCTTCCTCTCCTAACCACCTTAGGAAGCTATCGGTTTCCAACACACATCCATTCTTTCTCTCCATGTTTTGATCTCTAACTCTCTCAACTACACAACCCCCTTTTTCCACTCTGTTACGAAATGAATTTACCTCACACACCCGCCATTGCACCCCATGCCAAGCTCTCTCTCTCTCCCTCGCCCTCTCACCCTCTCGCGCTAAATACATGCATTGCCTATCTAGCCCCCAAACCTCTCGTGCGCACGCACGCACATTGTCTATCTAGGTCACTCCCTCGAGACTGTCTCACTCTTTCTTCCGCACGGCGGGCCACACTCGCCCAATCTCGCTCTCTTTATCTGAGTCTCGTTTAACCTCGTTTTCTTTCACACACAAATGATAAATCTCCCTGTTCGGGCCTCGATCGACACACTCTATACTCTCTCACGCAGATTGTCTATCTAAGTCAGTCCATCGAAGCCGCCCCCACTCTTTCGACCTCATGGCGGGCCACGCTCGCTCGCTCTCTCTCTCTCTCTCTCTCTCTCTCTCTCTCTCTTTCTCTCTCCCTCTCTCTCCCTCTCTCTCTCTCTTTGTATGTCTCGATTGACCTCGCTCTTTCTCGGACAAAAATGATATACCACCATGTTTGAGCCCAATTCGACTTATTCACATTGTATACTCTCTCACGCACATTGTCTATCTAGGTCACTCTCTCCAAGCCGTCTCACTCTTTCGATCGCACGACGACCCTATGTGATCGATTGACCTTGCTTCCTCCCATGCACAAAATAAATCTACACGTCTGTGACTGGATCATCTCTCAAGCTCTATCTTACAGCCCTCACCCTTGCCAAAAGCTCAATCGGACAATATCTCTCCAGAGCATATATATTTGTTCAATGAATGTCGGACCACACTCACTTTGTCTCTCTATCTATATGTCTCTCGATTAACTTCGCTTTCTCACGCCGTATCTTCCACACATTGAAGCTACCTCTCCATCCCTCGCAAAGCCGGAGCTATTTACATTGCGAGGGGCACTCCAACCTTGGATTAATTTGTGTAGGCATTTATTCCGGTCGGTTTGGATTATATTTTCGTAGCATTCGGCCCACAACTACTCGAAACACCGTTGCAACCCCCGCAACTCCCCTAGTTGATTTCTCTCTGGCTTGTTCATCGCTCTCTCGCACGTCCTTTCTCGCCTTCAACGTCGCACCATGGTATTATTGCAAAAAACTCTGTTGTTCTCTTTAATTATTATAAATAAGCTACAAAACTACACACCGATAGTCCACTTGGAATGGAACAAATTTCGACCCACAAATTAAAGTGCTACAAACTACACACCGAGGGGCCCACATGTCATGAAACAAATTTGGACCCATATACAAATTAAAAAATAAAGGACGAGGATCGAACATGCGACCAGGGCCTTCAAGCCGCACGTCAATAGGCAACATACATAGTAGAACAACAATGTTTGTTGTACCTCCCTTTGTTCACATAATTTTTTTATATTACCACAGCCTATTTAATTGATAACATGTAGTATTATTTTTAGTACTATTCGCCTTCACTTACTGGTGGGTTCATGTGTACTCTCTCTCCTCCCCTTCTGCGTTTAGACGCACGGGCAAACACGAAGAACTCGCGGGCGATGTTGCCGTTGACCATATCTGGACGCGTTCACAAGTTACGGCACCAGTTTCACGTGCTAGTAGCACTAGTCAGTGTGTATGTGCAATGCACGTTAATTTGGAAGTATATTAAGTGCATGCGGATATTAAGTAGGATATTATTTGCGTGTTATTATGTGATTAACACTATTTTTGGCATGAAATTAACTGCACGCTAAACGTGTGGAGCGCTCGACATTGAAGCAGTCTAGGTCGTTGGATGACAAGGAATACATGTGGCTTGATGACTTTAATTTGATACGGCTCTAGCAGAACATTCAATTGATCAAACCAAAGATTTCGTTCAGTCTGACTCCCACTTTAAATTATACGACGATCGATCTAAAATAAACGGAAATGATAAACGTTCGGATTTTAAGCATGGCAATCCGAACGTTTTCATGGCAAATTTAGATTACGCGGCGACGGCGGGGGCGTCTTGCGGTGGGAAGCGGCTCCTCTGTCGTGCTCTGTGTGTTGTCGGGCCACTGACCGACGGTGACGGCGGCACCTTGCGCCATTGTTGGCGTACTCCTGGACGTTGGCCTAGCTTCAAGGAAGGCCAAAATGTTCTGGACTTCGGAGCGAGTCAACTAGCGGGAGGAAGCGACTGGCGTTGGTGCAAGGAAGCGGTCGACGACGACCATCCATGCTGCTGAGGGGGGCACTGGCACCCGCGGGGGGACAGGCGCTGTCAACGGCGCGGCGGAGACATTCGTCTGCACGGGCACCGGCACGGGCGCGCACGTCAGTGCACGCGCAGGCGCATGCGCTGGCAGGTGCACGGGCACCGGCACGGGTGTGCGCGTCAGTGCACGCACACGCGCATGCGCTGGCAGGTGCACGGGCACGTGAAAGTCGGCGGGGACCTCGTGGAACCCCGTGGCATCAAGCTCGGCGACAATGTGCGGCTCCCAGCCCATCAATGCCACGGGGATGGACACTGGCGCAGTCGGGGCGACGGTAGCCGGAACGGGAGCGGGGACAGGCGCAACGTCTTCCCGCAAGGCCAGTTCAAGCTCGTCCCAAAGCGCCTTATGTTCTTGAGACTCCGGCTGGGTGTCTTCCTCAGGAAACTGGAAGACTAAGGGTAGACCATCGTGATGCGGCATGGCGTACGTTTAGGTCAGGCTAGTTGGAAGTAGACGACAGGAGAATCGGAGAGGAAGAGAGAAGATTGTAGCGATACCGGGTAGTGCGGGGTTGATTTTAAACTGCGGCGCCGGCAACATTAAAAGTGGGAGTAGTTGGGACGAAGGTGGGTGGAGGAGCCTGGTCAAAGGGCTCGCCTCCCGGTGAGCCTGCACAGCGGTCTGCTCGCACGCCTCCCTGTCAGCCGGCGCAACGGTCTGCTCGCACGCCTCCCGTTGACTCACACGCTTGCTCAGACGGCACCTGCCTATGAGAAGCGGGACTCGTGGCGGCACGTAAACGCCCACGGTTTCAATAGTGAAAGCGTTCGCCTTAACGTGATAGGTCTTTGTTCCAAAATACCTTGGCTCTTCATTTGTGCAACTTGTCATAAGCAGCTTGTCTCAAATTGAAGAAAAAAATTACAAAGTAATATTTGTGCCATATCATGTGACTATGCTCAGTTTCACGAATTTATGGTCACTTTTGGATTTTCTAAAATTTAAGATCCAGGATTCGAAACAGTATCATAACCTGCATCATGCAATAAATTTTAAAGCCATACATCTGTCCTGTTGTATTTCTTAAGAAAGGATTTGGTCAAACATTTTGCTTAGTTAGACTTTAGACAAGTTATATATGCAGAGCAAAAGGATAATCCCTCCATACCAGTGCATTGCTTGATATATTAACTCAAGTACTAGGCACGAACAAACGGGCTCAATTCTGTGCTCATCCTAGTGTAGTAGTAGTACTACTAGGCAATGCAGTTGACGGGTGACCTTGGCGAGCGGCGACCGAGGGAATTGAACCGTGCTCGGCACGGTAGGTAACGTTGTCTAGTTACCTAAGCATCGCTCCGTTGTTCATCGGTAGTCATTATGGACCGGGGACATGAGGGGAATTTCCTAGGGCTGGAATTCTGGCCGCCAGATATTTCGACTCGAAACGCGGAGGTTCGACTGGTTGGGGTTGCCTAATGTGCGTACCATGCACGCCACCAGAAGGACACGAGCCCGTTTTTTATTATTTATTTATTTTTTTAGGATCAACACGAGCCAAGGTCTGGCTGGTACGCCGTTGGGTCCTACCATTCGAGAATATGAAAGGAATCTTTTAAATTGCCGAACGAATCTATGTGTATTACAATGCCCGTATTTTCCTTGCAAATACTAATCTCAACGTGGTAATTGATTTATGACGAGTTGTTGAATTAGAGTTAGTTTGTGATATAGTGATCTCAACGTGGATTTCACATTTCATGGTATCCCTGGTAAGTTTTTCAATGCAAATTCAAATTTAAAAGATGAACAATATGGAGGTGAGAAAACTTTGTATGTATCAAGCATATGACCACACACACACACACACACACACACGAACACAACAACAATCCAATAAGTATAGTGCATCTATTTTTCCAAACCATGCATGTATGACACGAATTCAAAAATACTCCTTCTGTTCCTAAATTTAGTCTTTTAGAGATTTCAACAAGCGACTACATACGGAGCAAAATGAGTGAATCTACACTCTAAAATATGTCTATATACATCCGTATGTGCCAGTCCACTTGAAATCTCTAAAAAGACTAATATTTAGGAACGAAGGGACTAAAATGTAAGACATGCATGATCCTCTATTCAATATTTGAAACGAACATGAAACTGAAACATGAATATTAAGTCTAGTACTACAGTACATGCAAATGTTGTGTTTAATTAGGCAGAGCTATGATTGTCAGGGGTCACCCCCTCGACCTTAGATAGGGTCACCCCCTATGATTGTCATATTCTCCCGTGCGAGAAAACATAAGGTGCTCGCAGCTCGCAGCTTGAAACTCGTATCACCGTAGCATCCAAGCTGCGAGCACCTTATGTTTTCTCGCACGGGAGAATATGAGGTGCTCCCGCACCGTAGATTCTATGGTGATACGAGTTCACGGAGATCTAACGGCCCACATTAGGAGGTTTGAATGTTTTTGCAATATACGACTGAGAGAGTTTGGGAATTGCGCAGACAGTACAAGTACTACGCATGTGCCATCTGATCACTGATCATACGACCTAGATGCTCATATCACCGTAGCAGGTAATTAAGCTACGGGGAGCACCTAATATGAGCAACAGGCAGCCGTTGGATCCAAGATGCAGCGGCACACACGAGGCCTGAATGTTTTATTTGCAAAAAACCTTTGGAGAGTTTGGAAATTGCGCATAATTACAAAGACTACTCCCAAGCCATTGGATCTCACTTCCAACGGTGTAAAAACTCGTATCACCATAGCATCTAAGCTGCGGGGTGGATGTGATATTCTATGCCGCTGTCATTTTTGTTCATAAACTTGCAAAATACGTGTAACTTGTGCCATTACTTGTCTAACCGCGCAAAGTGTTTGTTCAAAAAAACCATCCTACACTGAAATATCAGAACAACACACGGGGTCCCACTTGTCATTAATCAAATTTGGACCTAAAACTAACAAATCTGAAAGACGAGATTCGAACTGGCAACCTGGATTACAAAGCATAAGTCGATAGCCTGAGACAACAATGGTTGTTGGCTTTGTCCCATAACTTGATTTTATACAGTATTACGTTGAGTAGAGTAGAGGGAGTGCCTCGTCAACACGTGCATGACCGTTGACTCACTTACTGGTGGGTCCCAGGTCTGCGATCTCTCTCTTCTCTCCATCGTCTAACCTTTGCATGGGCACACACGAAGAGCGGCGCTAGCTTGCCGTGGTGTTATTACAACTAAAAAAGGCTTGGAAAATAGAAGAATCGCCTAGAACAAGAGACGTTGTGGCTGGTCGAGACGGAGCTAACCACACCTATCCTCCATGCCATGTTAGCATGATGAAGCTGTGTGGCTAGTGGGGTGTTTTCGACCGACTGGCTGGGTCCCGAGGTCGAACCATAGGTACTATGTCTGATACAGTAAATTTTTACACGCACATTTTTCCTCCGTGCCGAGACATGGCACACCCTACCGCGCGGTTTTGGGGTCCTCCCAGGTGGTGCACGCATATATTCTTCCTCGCGTGGGACGCCCTACCGCGCGTTTTCGCCGAAGCAAGTAAATGAGTCGTCAAATCACGAGAGACCACTTTTCCCGTCGAGTACATCAGTGAAGCACGGTGGCTAGCTAGTTGGGCTAGTTCAACCGATTAGCTAGGCCGCCGCCACATTTGTTATTTCACCCCTTTTTTATCTACTTGCCGGTAGGTAAATTTAAATATCCACCGCGGCAGGATTTTTAATATTTTGATTGACGGGAGCAGGTGCGGCAGGATTTTTAATTTTTTTGATTGACAAGAGCAGGCGCGGCAGCAATTAGTCACGATGACTCCACGTGTAAAACCCACTGCTCCCTGATGTGAGAAGTCGTCGACTGGTGTTTTACCATGGTGAAAACCAAAAGATTCCCCGCTCCTCGGCTGGTTCCCTCCGCCTTCCCGTAGATTGCATTGCCTTTCTGCCGTTTCGCCCCCTGCATCACCAACGTCATGCGCCTCGAGAAGCAGAGGGACTTTGGTGGTGTTTAGGCGCCCTCTGCATGGGCATGTCCATGTCTCGGCGCAACATGACTTTTGGATCAAACTCAGACGGTGCAGATCATTCACTGTAGCACAAAGCGTGTGGGTGTGTTTGGTTGCATTCTCATCTCAATATACTCCTCTGTCTAGGTGTGTAAGTCACCTTACGAAAAGCAAATAATCCAAAACACTTAGGCACGGTACATTAACTCCCTCCCCGTTTCTTGTTTTGTGACATATCAACCAATAAGAGACGTGGGCCGTGCATGCTTTCAATGACTTGAGACTAATAAACTTGACATGCAGTGGTTAGTTCATTGCATGCAATGCTATTAATTAGCAAAAAGACATTAAGTTTTCTCGTTTTCCTCTCCGCCTTGGCCGCAGTTGTTTCCACTTCGTGTATTTGTGTTAACCTACTAGTGTGGACTCATGCACCCTTCATGCACTCTACCAAACACCCAAAAGTGGGTCGAGAAGGGAACTTTTGCCCCCATCCCGTGGACCCTTCATACACCCTGCCTAACACTATTCGTGCTTCATATGGTTCATGTTTCGTGGAGTACTATAGCACCGTACTCTCCGTGCGTTGTAGACCTAGTTCTGTTAACATTGATCTCACCGTTCATTCTCGACCGGACAGTCGAGAAAGCGGTACTATGTTACTACATTACTGTTCATATAGTTGACATGCGCACAACATCATTTGTTGTCGTCATATCTTACTACACTAGCAACAAGATTATGTAGTACTCACGTATGAACCACTGCACATGCCTAGTAGTAGGAGCACTGTGTATGTTCAAGTGGCTGCCGTGTTTCGCACTCCTCCATTGTAAGAGTGGAAACGCTTGCTGTAATCATTTTTCTCCTTTAGAAAAACAGTGGACACGCTCTACCGTGCGGATCCTCCTCCAGCCATGCACTAAATTACTCACTTTCGCCGACTGTGGGACAGCCAGCATCGGGGTCCACCAGCCATGCACTAAATTACTCCGTCGTAGATTGACGGTAGACTACCCCGATCGAAGTGCCGCAGTAATGCCCAATGAGCCGTCAAATCACAAAAACCCCTCCTCTCCGTAGTAAGTTGGACGGACGAAGCAACCATCATTTCACTCTTCTCTCTCAGCTTCCTCTCTACCCAACCCTCACTTCTCCCTCATCTTGTTCCTCATTTCTTCGAGAAAAACCCCGACCTGCTTCTGCCATTGTTCTTCTCTCCCAAAGAAGGAAAGTGAGCGCATCAATGGTGTTGATTCTGGTCAAGACCCGGTCTTACAACCCCGAGACTGATCCTATAACTCCCTTTCTTTTCTTCTTTTGGGTTTGTGATTATGGTTTCTTTTCTTTTATTTCTATTTGACAGTTTCTTGATGGACGCTGGAGCACCGGCCGAAGTGATGTCTATGGCTCTGGCCAAAATCGTCGAGGCTCATGGTACGAAGAAGCACAAGCACCCCGCCGAGACTACCGCATACAAGCTCAAAGCCATCGCCCTATCCAAGCCCCCCTCTCCGGGATCCCTCATTAAGCAAGTCCAGGTAATATCTCTTCATAACAATCTTTTTCTCAATCTTGATCGCGTTTTTTCATCTAATACGCAGTACTAGTACTAGTAGTACAACTTTTTGGGTGATGTTGCATGTGATTTTTGTGTGCCAAATGACGGTTCTAAATTCCTCTTTTGACCAAAACATGCGAGAGGTTGACACTGATTTCTTATAGATTACTTTCAACTACTCCCTCTGTCCCAAATTTCTTGTCTTAGATTTGTCTAGATACGGATGTATCTAATACTAAAATGTGACTTGATACATCCATATCTAGACAAATTTAAGACAAGAATTTTGGGACGGAGGGAGTACTTTATGAACATCAATGCTACCTTTGAAGAGGGTTTATTTGCCTTAGTAACTTGTGTTATGGATATTGCAAGTAATCCCTCTGCTCTCATGCCTTTGAAGACATGTTATAGTGTCTTTGTTCACTCATTTCTGTGCATATATGTAGTCATATATGGAGTATAATATCGAAAATCATCTTATATTTCTGAACGGAGGTAGTAATAAAATATGGGTTCTGTTTGAATTAGAACCAGGTCCGCGGTGGAGATGAAGTTCTCAAAGTCATGCCGTGTGAACTGGAAGACATGAGGATGAGTTCTACTGCTAAACTATCCAGCTGCTGTGTCCTTGTCGCCACGTGTCCTGAACTAGTGTTTTCCTGTAGCATTGTTGTCAGGCGTGTTCTCGAGGCTGTACTTGACCACAACAATTTCCTGGCTGTGCCTTCGATTACGAAGGGTGTGGTTCTTGTAAAGCTTCCCAACAAATTTGATGCAGCATGTCTTCATGATCATGTTTATGAGTGGAAAGACCACTCTGTTTGGTTCTCCAAGGTTGACGAGATGGTGATGGTGCATGCAGACATCTCTCACGAAGTCCATGGCCTAGTCAGTTATGCGGGGTTCATCCCGTAGGTCGGTGGCAAGAAATAGTCTGCAGAGTTTAATTAGTGCAACTTTGCTTGTCTGTAGTAAGTACTATTGTTTAGTACTTGATTTGTGTTTGTGAACCCTGTATTGTTTATTAGTACTGCCGCTTTTGGTGTGTGGCCAGTCCTGAGAATGGTCTATGTTAATGTCTGTCCACTCAATTCAGTCTGTATATTTTGAAGTATCCAGATCATCTTTTTGAAGGAAATATGCCCTAGAGGCAATAATAAAGTTATTATTTATTTCCTTATATCATGATAAATGTTTATTATTCATGCTAGAATTGTATTAACCGGAGACTTGATACATGTGTGAATACATAGACAAACAGAGTGTCACTAGTATGCCTCTACTTGACTAGCTCGTTGATCAAAGATGGTTATGTTTCCTAGCCATAGACATGAGTTGTCATTTGATTAATGGGATCACATCTTTAGGAGAATGATGTGATTGACTTGACCCATTCCGTTAGCTTAGCACTCGATCGTTTAGTATGTTGCTATTGCTTTCTTCATGACTTATACATGTTCCTATGACTATGAGATTATGCAACTCCCGTTTACCGGAGGAACACTTTGTGTGCTACCAAACGTCACAACGTAACTGGGTGATTATAAAGGTGCTCCACAGGTGTCTCGAAGTTACTTGTTGGGTTGGCGTATTTCAAGATTAGGATTTGTCACTCCGATTGTCGGAGAGGTATCTCTGGGCCCACTCGGTAATGCACATCACTATAAGCCTTGCAAGCATTGCAACTAATGAGCTAGTTGCGGGATGATGTATTACGGAACGAGTAAAGAGACTTGCCGGTAACGAGATTGAACTAGGTATTGAGATACCGACGATCGAATCTCGGGTAAGTAACATACCGATGACAAAGGGAACAACGTATGTTGTTATGCGGGTTGACCGATAAAGATCTTCGTAGAATATGTGGGAGCCAATATGGGCAACCAGGTCCCGCTATTGTTTATTGACCGGAGACGTGTCTCGGTCATGTCTACATAGTTCTCGAACCCGTAGGGTCCGCACGCTTAACGTTACGATGACAGTTTTATTACGAGTTTATGAGTTTTGATGTACCAAAGGAGTTCGGAGTCCCGGATGAGATCGGGGACATGACGAGGAGTCTCGAAATGGTCGAGACGTAAAGATCGATATATTGGACAACTATATTCGGACATCGGAAAGGTTCCGAGTGATTCGGGTATTTTTCGGAGTACCGGAGAGTTACGGGAATTCGTATTGGGCCTTAATGGGCCATACGGGAAAGGAGAGAAAGGCCCCAAAGGGTGGCCTTTAACATCCCAAATTTTCAATTTGGTATGTTATACATAGATCATCATTGCATATCATGTTTTATTGCATTTTGACAAAATCCTCGATAAATCCTAAGCAACTCAAGGACCCTCGGAGAGAGTTGGGGATTTTCTCGAATTTTCATATTTGATTTTCATCAAATAATAAGACGAGGATTTTATTTTAATTATTTTTCTCTCTGGAAAAATATTTCATTTTAAAAATAAATGAGAGGAGAAAATATGACTTCTCCAAAACAATTGAAATACTGGAGGAAAAATGTTAAAATCATTTATTGGAATTTATTTGGAATTTATTTGCAATTTTATTTGCATTAAAAATATTGCATGTTTTCAAAATATTTATTTTGGTTTAAAAAATGTTCACCCTGTTCTAGATTTTCTAACTAGACGGGGAAAATTTATTTCATATTTTTCTGATTTTTATTTATTTTTCTACGAATTATTTTCCGCGGAACTTATAAAAAAAACGCACGACGCCCTCTTGGCCGAAGCCCAGCCGAGCGCCGGCCCGCCCGCGCCCTCTCCTTCCTCCGCACGGGACGCCGCCGCCCTTGCCGAGTCCGGCCGCCGCGCGCCTCCCCCTCGCCACCCCTCCCCCAAGCCACCCCGGGACCCCCCCTCCTATATATACCCCCCCTCTCTCTTTTCCCTCTCAAGCCGCCGCCGCCGCCCTCATCGCCGAGCGCCGCCACCGCCGGAGCCCCGCCGCCGCCGCCGCCGGGAGCCGCCGCCCCTCGCCTCGCCCGCACCCCCCGAGCCCCGCACCCCGCAGCCGAGCCCGGAGCCCGCCGGAGCCCTCGCCGGAGCCCCGACGAGGTACTGCCCGCTGCCTCGTTTCGTCGTTGCCGGTTTTCGTTTAAAAAAAAACCCTAGATCGGTTTTTTTTCGGTTTTATTATTTGCGAGCGTTTACCGAACCGTTCGTTTTAACGAACGCGTTCGTCGGTTTTCTCTGATTAACGAACGCCCGTTATTTAACCGTTCGACCGTTTTTCTTTTCGTCGGATTTTCTCGTTATTTTTCTCAGATTCGATTTCTGATCGAATCTTCGATTATGTTTAACTTCTCGCTCGTTTATCGGAATCAGGCGATTCAAGCGCCTAGAGTTTCGTCTCGAAATTCTCTTTCCGTTTAACCTACTCAAATAAGTTTTTGCTAAAGTAAAATTTGACCTAGATCCAGATTAGTAAACGAAGTTTCTTTCTTCCGCCGTTTGACTTTCGTTGCTTCTTTCGAGTTGATTCTTTTTGCAAACCGGAGTTCTTAAGTTGAACTTTCTGGTTGGATCTTTCATTCGAGTTTTACCTGTGCATTAGATGAGTACTGATTGTATTCTTGTTGTTTGCGATAGAGTACCCGGAGTGTGCCGCTTGTTACTTTGACTCGCTAGGTTTTGCGGATCATCAGCAAGGCAAGTAACACTTTGATCATACCCTGTTCATACCCAGTTTTATTGCATTAGATCTGTTTTCCTCAAACACTTGCATGATTAGGATCTAATCAAATTGTGGGAACTGGGAAGTAGTTGAGGTAGTACCTATTACCTGTTTTACTTTATCAAACCCTTGGGAGTTACTTCTACGTTGCTTTTATCAATGCCATGCTATGCATAGACGTGGATTGGGTTTGAGTGATATTCATGACAGATGTGAGATGTTTATTAATGGTTCAACTTAAGGTGGCAACTAAAACTCACATCTGGGTGGATTGAGGCACCTGGAGAACCCAGTGTTGTCTGTTTGTATAAGGTCCGCCACCCAGGCTCAAAGGGATCATAAGATTATTCATGCTAGAAACTTCCGTGTGCAGCCGCAAGCTATTATGGGCTCTAGCATAGCTGAGTAGGTTACAGGATCTCTTGAAGAGGTGGACTAGCAGATGTAGGGGAAAGTAGGTGTACCGGTCCATCCAGAGTAAAGAGTGATTGTTTCTGAAAGACTGTGTCTCGGTCATCCGTTTCTCAAACATCATGCAGTGCGAGAATCAAGCGGAGGCGATCGAGTCTTGTGGGGAAAAGTGCACAAACCTATGCAGAGTGTACAAACTAATCATGGTTAGCCGTGTCCCCGGTTATGGACAACTTGAGTATCTAGTACCTGGATTATCATTTGAATCTCATCACCATGTTACTTATAATTAATTTTGTTGGGTTAATGATGACACTTAATTGGGATTGAGTTGGAGGTACCTTCTCAATGTTTAACAACCACCATGATAGTTAAATAAAATTTATTCCTTTGCAGTAGGATAAAATTGGCTTTTCGCAAAACTATAACCATAGAGCTTTCCACCAGCCATATATGCATGTAGTATAGCATTATTATTGTTCATTGCTCTCTATGTGTTACTTTGCCAGCATATTCTATGTGCTGACCCGTTTTCGGGCTGCAACGTTTCATGTTGCAGACTTTTCAGACGATGAGGAAGATGCCTTAGGTCGTGGTCTTATACTCAGTGATGCCGCTGGAGTTGATGGACTCACTTATCTTCCAAGTCTTCCGCTGTTATCGTTGTTAGATGGCCTTAAGCCATGCTTATCATACTTAAACTCTTCGGAGTTACTCGATGTAATAAGTGTGTGATTGCTACTCTGTTATAAATCCTCCATTTGTACTGTGCGTGTCAGCATTAGTGATCCAGGGATGACACTGGTGCACAGCAGCACAAGCCATTTGAGGTCTGGTCGCTACAAAGTTGGTATCAGAGCACACGCTGACTATAGGACACGACCACTAAGGTTAAGCCCTAGAAAGCTGCTCTCTTCTCATTTCTGACCCCTCTCCACTTTCTACTCTTTTAGGAATGGCGAATGCAAGGAGCAAGTTCATGCAACCAGATGAAGACACGCCGTTTGGTCGACACTTGAAGGAAGTCACCAAGTACTTGAACATAGGAATACCAAGCATCACCGGAACCTACAACGCCACATTACCTGAAGAGGAGAGCTGGAAGATTCAAGTTATCATTCTAGGAAGGACGTTTGTGCCAATTACGGAACCCATGAGATTGGTTTTCGAAGCACCAACTTGGAGTTTAGGGAAGAGCATGGCCGCACACATCGCCATGGGACGCATTGGAGAAGTCTATCACCAGGAGCTTAAGGATACAATTTACCAAATTTGTGGACGTCGAGACGCGCAATGGGAGATGATCAAGACCAAGAAGGATGGATCAATTGCAGCTTTCATCCAGGAGCAGAACCAACATATTCCGACGCCAGGAGAACCAGATGTGTACGGACAAGGAAGAACTGAAGAAGGCATTAACAAAGATCAAGGAACTCCAAGAAGAACTCAAGGCTACAGGCGAAGATTACTTGGAGGAAATCAACACACTAGTAGGGAAGATTGACGACCTGGAGATTAAGATTGGAGCATTCGTGGGAAAT
The DNA here is from genome assembly GCF_018294505.1 of Triticum aestivum. Classification (NCBI taxonomy): domain Eukaryota; kingdom Viridiplantae; phylum Streptophyta; class Magnoliopsida; order Poales; family Poaceae; genus Triticum; species Triticum aestivum. The sequence goes on from NC_057802.1 coordinate 166,624,263, forward strand.
CCAGTGCCAAAAGCAGAAGTCGACGGATGCACTTGTCCGGATAACTACATCATCATCGACGACACCGACTCGGAACCAAGTGAAGACGAATGGATTGATGAAGCTGGAGCAGACATCATGGAGTCTTCAACGGATCAGAATTACTAGTAGACCACCATATCAGTAGTAGTTTCCCCCCATTTAATAGTATAGTTCAAGCACTTTGTAACGCTAGTTAGATCGATTGTTTTGCCTTGTTTGATTTGATTGAGTGATATTGATTGAATTTGTCTCATGAGCATATGGGTAGTGTTTTCCCTCTAGACCTCATTCTATTCTTAATTCTCATCTTTTCTAAACCTATCAGATGCCTCCGAGGCGCGACACCGGATTTGTTTTTCCGCCAGAGATCACCCAGTTGATTCAGCAACAGAATGCCCTGATGCAAGTGTTAGTTCAGAACCAAGGCAACAACAACAACCCACCCCCACCACCACCTGTTGATCACTTAGCCCGTTTCTTAAGGCTAAACCCGCCGGTGTTTTCCAGTAGCACCGAGCCGATTGTTGCAGATGATTGGCTCCGCAAAGTTGGAAGGGAGTTGACCACTGCAGGATGCACTGATGCGGAAAGAGTGCGTTTTGCCGCACATCAGCTTGATGGACCCGCAGCATCATGGTGGGAGAATTATACAGCCACGCACCCTATTGACACTGTCACATGGGACCAGTTTCAGCAAGCTTTCCGTACAGCTCATGTTTCAGCAGGAGCTATGGCTATGAAGAAGCGTGAGTTTCGCAACCTACGCCAAGGAGGACGCACCGTAGGCCAGTATGTGGAGGATTTCAGTAAGTTAGCACGTTATGAACCAGATGACGTTGCTACAGATGCAGCCAAGCAGGAGGAAGTACCAGTGGTGAAGGATTATCCGGATGTATTTCCAGATGAGTTGCCAGGCATGCCACCAGATAGAGACATTGAGTTTTTGATTGAACTTTTGCCAGGCACAGGGCCAATATCTAAGAGACCGTACAGGATGCCTGCAAAGGATTTGGAGGAAATTAAGAAGCAGATCAAGGAGTTACTGGATAAAGGCTATATTCGCCCAAGTTCGTCACCTTGGGGATCACCAGTACTTCTAGTGGAGAAGAAAGATGGATCGCTGAGGATGGTTGTTGATTACCGAGGATTGAATGAAGTGACCATCAAAAACAAGTACCCACTGCCGATGATCAATGATTTGTTTGACCGCTTACAAGGAGCTAAAGTATTTTCCAAGATCGATCTACGATCAGGGTACCATCAGTTAAAGATTCGAGAGCAGGATATACCCAAGACGACATTTACCACCAGATATGGATTGTATGAGTATACCGTTATGTCATTTGGACTGATTAATGCACCTGCCTATTTCATGAACCTGATGAACAAAGTGTTTATGGAGTTTTTGGATAAGTTCGTCGTGGTGTTCATTGATGATATTTTAATCTTTTCCAAGGATGAAGAAGAGCATGAGGAGCATTTACGATTGGTACTTGAGAAGCTCAGAGAACATCAGTTATATGCCAAGTTCAGCAAATGTGAGTTTTGGCTGAAGGAAGTTGGATTCCTTGGACATGTTATTTCTGGAGAAGGAATAGCAGTAGACCCTGCCAAGGTTGACACAGTGACAAGTTGGGAATCACCCGCGACAGTTGGAGAAATCCGGAGTTTTCTTGGACTTGCAGGATACTACCGGAGATTCATCGAGAATTTCTCAAGGATTGCTAAGCCCATGACTGAGCTATTGAAGAAGGACACCAAATTCAATTGGACTGAGGAATGTGAAGATAGTTTCCAGGAGTTGAAGAAACGATTGGTTACCTCACCAGTGTTGATTCTGCCAGATCAACGCAAGGACTATGAAGTTTATTGCGACGCTTCTCGTCGAGGACTTGGAGCAGTGCTTATGCAGGAAGGAAGAGTTGTGTCGTATACTTCACGACAACTTAAACCCCATGAGAAGAATTATGCTACGCATGATTTGGAATTAGCAGCCGTGGTGCATGCATTGAAGACATGGAGACATTTTCTCATCGGAAATCATTGTGAAGTGTACACGGATCACAAGAGTTTGAAGTATATTTTCACGCAGAAGGAATTATATCTCAGACAGAGAAGATGGTTGGAGCTCATTAAAGATTATGATATGAGACTGCATTATCACCCCGGAAAGGCTAACGTAGTAGCAGACGCGTTGAGCCGCAAGAGTCATATCAACACCCTCATGACAGAAGAGTTATGTTGATTCTAAACGAAAGGAGACAGTTCACGAAGTCGGAGACAGAGTGTATCTTCGAGTATTACCCCTTCGAGGAGTGAAGCGCTTTGGAGTTAAGGGAAAGTTAGCGCCCCGTTTTATCGGACCATACAGAGTGTTGGAACGTACGGGAGAAGTTGCCTACAAGTTGGAATTGCCCGAAGGATTGTCTGGAGTACATGATGTATTTCATGTTTCGCAGTTGAAGAAGTGCCACGCAGAGATGGCTGAGATACCACTGAGAGATACTGTGCCACTGGAAGCGATACAGTTGGAAAGTGATTTGACCTATGAGGAGAAACCAATTAAGATTCTCGAGTATGCCAGCCGAGTTACCCGCAACAAGGTTATCAAGTTTTGCAAAGTTCAGTGGAGTCACCACACAGAAGATGAAGCCACCTGGGAGCGAGAGGAAGATCTACGGAAAGACCACTCCCACCTGTTTTCTAGCCAACCCGAATCTCGAGGGCGAGATTCATCTTAAGGGGGGTAGGTTTGTAACATCCCAAATTTTCAATTTGGTATGTTATACATAGATCATCATTGCATATCATGTTTTATTGCATTTTGACAAAATCCTCGATAAATCCTAAGCAACTCAAGGACCCTCGGAGAGAGTTGGGGATTTTCTCGAATTTTCATATTTGATTTTCATAAAATAATAAGACGAGGATTTTATTTTAATTATTTTTCTCTCCGGAAAAATATTTTATTTTAAAAATAAACGAGAGGAGAAAATATGACTTCTCCAAAACAATTGAAATACTGGAGGAAAAATGTTAAAATCATTTATTGGAATTTATTTGGATTTTATTTGCAATTTTATTTGCATTAAAATATTGCATGTTTTCAAAATATTTATTTTGGTTTAAAACAATGTTCACCCTGTTCTAGATTTTCTAACTAGACGGGGAAAATTTATTTCATATTTTTCTGATTTTTATTTATTTTTCTACGAATTATTTTCCGCGGAACTTATAAAAAAACGCGCGACGCCCGCTGGGCCGAAGCCCAGCCGAGCGCCGGCCCGCCCGCGCCCTCTCCTTCCTCCGCACGGGACGCCGCCGCCCTTGCCGAGTCCGGCCCCCGCACGCCTCCCCCTCGCCGCCCCCTCCCCCAAGCCACCCCGGGACCCCCCCTATATATACCCCCCTCTCTCTTTTCCCTCTCAAGCCGCCGCCGCCCTCATCGCCGAGCGCCGCCGCCGCCGGAGCCCCGCCGCCGGGAGCCGCCGCCCCTCGCCTCGCCCGCACCCCCCCCCCCGAGCCCCGCACCCCGCCGTCGATCCCGGAGCCCGCCGGAGCCCTCGCCGGAGCCCCGACGAGGTACTGCCCGCTGCCTCGTTTCGTCGTTGCCGGTTTTCGTTTAAAAAAACCCTAGATCGGTTTTTAAACCTATCGGTTTTATTATTTGCGAGCGTTTACCGAACCGTTCGTTTTAACGAACGCGTTCGTCGGTTTTCTCTGATTAACGAACGTTCGTTCTTTAACCGTTCGACCGTTTTTCTTTTCGTCGGATTTTCTCGTTATTTTTCTCAGATTCAATTTCTGATCGAATCTTCGATTCTGTTTAACTTCTCGCTCGTTTATCGGAATCAGGCGATTCAAGCGCCTAGAGTTTCATCTCGAAATTCTCTTTCCGTTTAACCTACTCAAATAAGTTTTTGCTATAGTAAAATTTGACCTAGATCCAGATTAGTAAACGAAGTTTCTTTCTTCCGCCGTTTGACTTTCGTTGCTTCTTTCGAGTTGATTCTTTTTGCAAACCGGAGTTCTTAAGTTGAACTTTCTGGTTGGATCTTTCATTCGAGTTTTACCTGTGCATTAGATGAGTACTGATTGTATTCTTGTTGTTTGCGATAGAGTAGCCGGAGTGTGCCGCTTGTTACTTCGACTCGCTAGGTTTTGCGGATCATCAGCAAGGCAAGTAACACTTTGATCATACCCCGTTCATACCCAGTTTTATTGCATTAGATCTGTTTTCCTCAAACACTTGCATGATTAGGATCTAATCAAATTGTGGGAACTGGGAAGTAGTTGAGGTAGTACCTATTACCTGTTTTACTTTATCAAACCCTTGGGAGTTACTTCTACGTTGCTTTTATCAATGCCATGCTATGCATAGACGTGGATTGGTTTGAGTGATATCCATGACAGATGTGAGATGTTTATTAATGGTTCAACTTAAGGTGGCAACTAAAACTCACATCTGGGTGGATTGAGGCACCTGGAGAACCCAGTGTTGTCTGTTTGTATAAGGTCCGCCACCCAGGCTCAAAGGGATCATAAGATTATTCATGCTAGAAACTTCCGTGTGCAGCCACAAGCTATTATGGGCTCTAGCATAGCTGAGTAGGTTACAGGATCTCTTGAAGAGGTGGACTAGCAGATGTAGGGGAAAGTAGGTGTACCGGTCCATCCAGAGTAAAGAGTGATTGTTTCTGAAAGACTGTGTCTCGGTCATCCGTTTCTCAAACATCATGCAGTGCGAGAATCAAACGGAGGCGATCGAGTCTTGTGGGGAAAAGTGCGCAAACCTCTGCAGAGTGTACAAACTAATCATGGTTAGCCGTGTCCCCGGTTATGGACAACTTGAGTATCTAGTACCTGGATTATCATTTGAATCTCATCACCATGTTACTTATAATTAATTTTGTTGGGTTAATGATGACACTTAATTGGGATTGAGTTGGAGGTACCTTCTCAATGTTTAACAACCACCATGATAGTTAAATAAAATTTATTCCTTTGCAGTAGGATAAAATTGGCTTTTCGCAAAACTGTAACCATAGAGCTTTCCACCAGCCATATATGCATGTAGTATAGCATTATTATTGTTCATTGCTCTCTATGTGTTACTTTGCCAGCATATTCTATGTGCTGACCCGTTTTCGGGCTGCAACGTTTCATGTTGCAGACTTTTCAGACGACGAGTAAGATGCCTTAGGTCGTGGTCTTATACTCAGTGATGCCGCTGGAGTTGATGGACTCACTTATCTTCCAAGTCTTCCGCTGTTATCGTTGTTAGATGGCCTTAAGCCATGCTTATCATACTTAAACTCTTCGGAGTTATTCGATGTAATAAGTGTGTGATTGCTACTCTGTTATAAATCCTCCATTTGTACTGTGCGTGTCAGCATTACTGATCCAGGGATGACACTGGTGCACAGCAGCACAGGCCATTTGAGGTCTGGTCACTACATGGCCGCACCCGTCCCCATGGACTAGTCCGAATTGGACTAGGGAGGGGGGGCGCCCCCTTCCTTCTTTGTCCTTCTCCCTTCCCTTCTCCTATTCCAACAAGGAAAGGAGGAGTCCTACTCCCGGTGGGAGTAGGACTCCCCCCTTGGCGCGCCCTCCTCCCTTGGCCGGCGGCCTCCCCCTTGCTCCTTTATATACAGGGGCAGGGGGGCACCCCATAGACACAACAATTGATCTCTTAGCCGTGTGCGGTGCCCCCCTCCACCATATTACACCTCGATAATATCGTAGCGGTGCTTAGGCGAAGCCCTGCGTCGGTAGAACATCATCATCGTCACCACGCCGTCGTGCTGACGAAACTCTCCCTCAACACTCGGCTGGATCGGAGTTCGAGGGACGTCATCGAGCTGAACGTGTGCTGAACTCGGAGGTGCCGTGCGTTCGGTACTTGATCGGTCGGATCGTGAAGACGTACGACTACATCAACCGCGTTATGTTAACGCTTCCGCTTTCGGTCTACGAGGGTACATGGACAACACTCTCCCCTCTCGTTGCTATGCATCACCATGATCTTGCGTGTGCGTAGGAATTTTTTTGAAATTACTACGTTCCCCAACAGTGGAATCCGAGCCTGGTTTTATGCGTTGATGCTATGCACGAGTAGAACACAAGTGAATTGTGGGCGATATAAGTCATACTGCTTACCAGCATGTTATACTTTGGTTCAGCGGTATTGTGAGATGAAGCGGCCCGGACCGACATTACGCGTACGCTTACACGAGACTGGTTTCACCGTTGCGAGCACTCGTTGCTTAAAGGTGACTGGCGGGTGTCTGTCTCTCTCACTTTAGTTGAACCGAGTGTGGCTACGCCCGGTCCTTGCGAAGGTTAAAACATCACCAACTTGACAAACTATCGTTGTGGTTTTGATGCGTAGGTGAGAACGGTTCTTGCTAAGCCCGTAGCAGCCACGTAAAACTTGCAACAACAAAGTAGAGGACGTCTAACTTGTTTTTGCAGGGCATGTTGTGATGTGATATGGTCAAGACATGATGCTATATTTTATTGTATGAGATGATCATGTTTTGTAACCGAGTTATCGGCAACTGGCAGGAGCCATATGGTTGTCGCTTTATTGTATGCAATGCAATCGCCATGTAATTGTTTTACTTTATCACTAAGCAGTAGCGATAGTCGTAAAAGTAATAAGTTGGCGAGACGACAACGATACTATGATGGAGATCAAGGTGTCGCGCCGGTGACGATGGTGATCATGACGGTGCTTCGGAGATGGAGATCACAAGCACAAGATGATGATGGCCATATCATATCACTTATATTGATTGCATGTGATGTTAATCTTTTATGCATCTTATCTTGCTTTGATTGACGGTAGCATTATAAGATGATCTCTCACTAAAATTTCAAGATAAAAGTGTTCTCCCTGAGTATGCACCGTTGCGAAAGTTCTTCGTGCTGAGACACCACGTGATGATCGGGTGTGATAGGCTCTACGTTCAAATACAATGGGTGCAAAACAGTTGCACACGCGGAATACTCAGGTTAAACTTGACGAGCCTAGCATATGCAGATATGGCCTCGGAACACGGAGACCGAAAGGTCGAGCGTGAATCATATAGTAGATATGATCAACATAGTGATGTTCACCATTGAAACTACTCCATCTCATGTGATGATTGGACATGGTTTAGTTGATTTGGATCACGCAATCACTTAGATGATTAGAGGGATGTCTATCTAAGTGGGAGTTCTTAAGTAATATGATTAATTGAACTTAAATTTATCATGAACTTAGTCCTGATAGTATTTTTTGCAAAATTATGTTGTAGATCAATAGCTCGCGTTGTTGCTTCCCTGTGTTTATTTTTGATATGTTCCTAGAGAAAATTATGTTGAAAGATGTCAGTAGCAAAGATGCGGATTGGATCCGTGATCTGAGGATTATCCTCATTGCTGCACAGAAGAATTATGTCCTTGATGCACCGCTAGGTGACAGACCTATTGCAGGAGCAGATGCAGACGTTATGAACGTTTGGCTAGCTCAATATGATGACTACTTGATAGTTTAGTGCACCATGCTTAACGGCTTAGAATCGGGACTTCAAGGACGTTTTGAACGTCATGGACCAAATGAGATGTTCCAGGAGTTGAAGTTAATATTTCAAGCAAATACCCGAGTTGAGAGATATGAAGTCTCCAACAAGTTCTATAGCTAAAAGATGGAGGAGAATAGCTCAAGCAGTGAGCATGTGCTCAGATTGTCTGGGTACTACAATCGCTTGAATCAAGTGGGCGTTAATCTTCCAGATAAAATAGTGATTGACAGAATTCTCTAGTCACCATCACCAAGTTAGTAGAACTTCGTGATGAACTATAGAATGCAAGGAATGACGAAAGTAATTCCCGAGCTCTTCGTGATGCTGGAATCGACGAAGGTAGAAATCAAGAAAAACATCAAGTGTTGATGGTTGACGAGACCACTAGTTTCAAGAAAAGGGCAAAGGGAAGAAGGGGAACTTCAAGAAGAACGGCAAGCAAGTTGCTGCTCAAGTGAAGAAGCCTAAGTCTAGTCCTAAGCCTGAGGCTAAGTGCTTCTACTGCAAAGGGATTGGTCACTGGAAGCGGAACTACCCCAACTATTTGGTGGATAAGAAGGATGGCAAAGTGAACAAAGGTATATTGGATATACATGTTATTGATGTGTACTTTACTAGTGTTTATAGCAACCCCTCGGTATTTGATACTGGTTCAGTTGCTAAAAGTAGTAACTCGAAACGGGAGTTGCAGAATAAACAGAGACTAGTAAAAGGCAAGGTGACGATGTGTGTTGGAAGTAGTTCCAAGATTGATATGATCATCATCGCACACTCCCTATACTTTCGGGATTAGTGTTGAAACTAAATAAGTGTTATTTGGTGTTTGCGTTGAGCATGAATATGATTTGATCATGTTTGTTGCAATACGGTTATTCATTTAAATTAGAGAATAATTGTTGTTCTGTTTACATGAATAAAACCTTCTATGGTCATACACCCAATAAAATGGTTTGTTGGATCTCGATCGTAGTGATACACATATTCATAATAATGAAGCCAAAAGATGCAAAGTTAATAATGATAGTGCAACTTATTTGTGGCACTGCCATTTAGGTCATATTGGTGTAAAGCGCATGAAGAAACTCCATACTGATGGGATTTTGGAATCACTTGATTATGAATCACTTGATGCTTGCGAATCGTGCCTCATGGGCAAGATGACTAAAACGCCGTTCTCCGGAACTATGGAGAGAGCAACAGATTTGTTGGAAATCATACATACAGATGTATGTGGTCCGATGAATATTGAGGCTCATAGCAGGTATCATTATTTTCTGACCTTCACAGATGATTTGAGCAGATATGGGTATATCTACTTAATGAAACAAAAGTCTGAAACATTTGAAAAGTTCATATAATTTCAGAGTGAAGTGGAAAATCATCGTAACAAGAAAATAAAGTTTCTACGATCCGATCGTGGAGAAGAGTATTTGAGTTACGAGTTTGGCCTTCAGTTAAAACAATGTGAAATAGTTTCACTACTCACGCCACCTGGAACACCACAGTGTAATGGTGTGTCCGAACATCGTAACCATACTTTATTAGATATGGTGCGATATATGATGTCTCTTACCGATCTACCACTATCGTTTTGGGGTTATGCATTAGAGACAGTTGCATTCACGTTAAATAGGGTACCATCTAAATCCGTTGAGACGACATCTTATGAACTGTGGTTTGGCAAGAAACCAAAGTTGTCGTTTCTTAAAGTTTGGGGTTGCGATGCTTATGTGAAAAGGTTTCATCCTAATAAGCTCAAACCCAAATTGGAGAAATGTGTCTTCATAGGATACCCAAAGGAGACAGTTGGGTACACCTTCTATCACAGATCCGAAGGCAAGACATTCGTTGCTAAGAATGGATCCTTTCTAGAGAAGGAGTTTTTCTCGAAAGAAGTGAGTGGGAGGAAAGTAGAACTTGATGAGGTAATTGTACCTGCTCCCTTATTGGAAAGTATTTCATCGCAGAAACCAGTTTCTGTGATGCCTATACCAATTAGTGAGGAAGTTAATGATGATGATCATGTAACTTCAGATCAAGTTACTACCAAACCTCATAGGTAAACCAGAGTGAGATCCACACCAAAGTGGTACGGTAATCCTGTTCTGGAGGTCATGTTATTTGACCATGACGAACCTACGAACTATGAAGAAGCGATGGTGAGCCCAGATTCCGCAAAATGGCTTGAGGCCATGAAATCTGAGATGAGATCCATGTATGAGAACAAATTATAGACTTTGATTGACTTACCCAATGATCGGCGAGCCATTGAGATTAAATGGATCTTCAAGAGGAAGATGGACGATGATAGTAGTGTTACTATCTACAAAGCTAGAATTGTCGGAAAAGGTTTTCGACAAGTTTAAGGTGTTGACTACGATGAGAGTTTCTCACTCGTATCTATGCTTAAGTCTGTCTGAATCATGTTAGCAATTGCTGCATTTTATGAAATCTAGCAAATGGATAAACAAAACTGCATTCCTTAATGGATTTATTAAAGAAGAGTTGTATATGATGCAACCAGAAGGTTTTGTTAATCCTAAAGGTGCTAACAAAATATGCAAGCTCCAGCGATCCATCTGTGGACTGGTGCAAGCATCTCGGAGTTGGAATATACGCTTTGATAAGTTGATCAAAGGATATAGTTTTATACAGAGTTGCGGTGAAGCCTGTATTTACAAGAAAGTGAGTGGGAGCACTACAGCATTTCTGATAAGTATATGTGAATGACATATTGTTGATCGGAAATAATGTAGAATTATTCTACAAAGCATAAAGGAGTGTTTGAAAGGAGTTTTTCAAAGAAAGACCTCGGTGAAGCTGCTTACATATTGAGCATCAAGATCTATAGAGATAGATAAATACGCTTGATAAGTTTTTTCAATGAGTACATACCTTAACAAGATTTTGAAGTGGTTCAAAATGGAACAGTCAAAGAAAGAGTTTCTTGCCTGTGTTACATGGTGTGAAATTGAGTAAGACTCAAAGCCCGACCACGGCAGAAGATAGAAAAGAATGAAAGTCATTCCCTATGCCTCGGCCATAGGTTCTATAAAGTATGCCATGCTGTGTACCAGATCTATTGTATACTCTACACTAATTTTGGCAAGGGAGTACAATAGTGATCTAGGAGTAGATCACTGGACAGCGGTCAAAATTATCCTTAGTGGAATAAGGATATGTTTCTCGATTATGGAAGTGACAAAAGGTTCGTCGTAAAGGGTTACGTCGATGCAAGTTTTGACACTAATCTAGATGACTCTAAGTCTCGGTCTAGATACATATTGAAAGTGGGAGCAATTAGCTAGAGTAGCTCCGTGCAGAGCATTGTAGACATAGAAATTTGCAAAATACTTACGGATCTGAATGTGACAGACCCGTTGACTAAAATTATCTCACAAGCAAAACATGATCACACCGTAGTACTCTTTGGGTGTTAATCACATAGCGATGTGAACTAGATTACTGACTCTTGTAAACCCTTTGGGTGTTGGTCACATGACGATGTGAACTATGGGTGTTAATCACATGGTGATGTGAACTATTGATCTTAAAGCACATGGCGATGTGAACTAGATTATTGACTATAGTGCAAGTGGGAGACTGAAGGAAATATGCCCTAGAGGCAATAATAAAGTTATTATTTATTTCCTTATATCATGATAAATGTTTATTATTCATGCTAGAATTGTATTAACCGGAAACTTGATACATGTGTGAATACATAGACAAACAGAGTGTCACTAGTTGCCTCTACTTGACTAGCTCGTTGATCAAAGATGGTTATGTTTCCTAGCCATAGACATGAGTTGTCATTTGATTAACGGGATCACATCATTAAGAGTATGATGTGATTGACTTGACCCATTCCGTTAGCTTAGCACTCGATCGTTTAGTATGTTGCTATTGCTTTCTTCATGACTTGTACATGTTCCTATGACTATGAGATTATGCAACTCCCGTTTACCAGAGGAACACTTTGTGTGCTACCAAACGTCACAACGTAACTGGGTGATTATAAAGGTGCTCTACAGGTGTCTCCGAAGGTACTTGTTGGGTTGGCGTATTTCGAGATTAGGATTTGTCACTCAGATTGTCGGAGAGGTATCTCTGGGCCCACTCGATAATGCACATCACTATAAGCCTTGCAAGCATTGCAACTAATGAGCTAGTTGCGGGATGATGTATTACGGAACGAGTAAAGAGACTTGCCGGTAACGAGATTGAACTAGGTATTGAGATACCGACGATCGAATCTCGGGCAAGTAACATACCGATGACAAAGGTAACAACGTATGTTGTTATGCGGTTTGACCGATAAAGATCTTCGTAGAATATGTGGGAGCCAATATGGGCATCCAGGTCCCGCTATTGGTTATTGACAGGAGACGTCTCTCGGTCATGTCTACATAGTTCTCGAACCCGTAGGGTCCGCACGCTTAACGTTACGATGACAGTTTTATTAAGAGTTTATGAGTTTTGATGTACCGAAGGAGTTCGGAGTCCCGGATGAGATCGGGGACATGACGAGGAGTCTCGAAATGGTCGAGGCGTAAAGATCGATATATTGGACAACTATATTTGGACATCGGAAAGGTTCCGAGTGATTCGGGTATTTTTCGGAGTACCGGAGAGTTACGGGAATTCGTATTGGGCCTTAATGGGCCATACGGGAAAGGAGAGAAAGGCCCCAAAGGGTGGCCGCACCCCTCCCCATGGACTAGTCCGAATGGGACTAGGGAGGGGGGGCGCCCCCTTCCTTCTTTCTCCTTCTCCCTTCCCTTCTCCTATTCCAACAAGGAAAGGAGGAGTCCTACTCCCGGTGGGAGTAGGACTCCCCCCTTGGCGCGCCCTCCTCCCTTGGCCGGCGGCCTCCCCCTTGCTCCTTTATATACGGGGGCAGGGGGCACCCCATAGACACAACAATTGATCTATTGATCTCTTAGCCGTGTGCGGTGCCCCCCTCCACCATATTACACCTCGATAATATCGTAGCGGTGCTTAGGCGAAGCCCTGCATCGGTAGAACATCATCATCGTCACCACGCCGTCGTGCTGACGAAACTCTCCCTCAACACTCGACTGGATCGGAGTTCGAGGGACGTCATCGAGCTGAACGTGTGCTGAACTCGGAGGTGCCGTGCGTTCGGTACTTGATCGGTCGGATCGTGAAGACGTACGACTACATCAACCGCGTTGTGTTAACGCTTCCGCTTTCGGTCTATGAGGGTACATGGACAACACTCTCCCCTCTCGTTGCTATGCATCACCATGATCTTGCGTGTGCGTAGGAATTTTTTTGAAATTACTACGTTCCCCAACACTTTTCTGTGATGACGGTTTATCAATTATGGTCACACTCCAATATCTGTATGCATTGCAGGGTTTATCGCACCCACCAGGATTTCCAGTCCCATGGATGTTCGGTCCATACGATTTGTCATGACCTTTGGACTATCCTGCTTGTGGGAGTAGGCGGAGCCCCTGCATGCCACCCATAGTTGGACGATCAATCTTCTGTTTAGTACTTCAACATAGTGATTTCCTGGTAAGGATTCACTCGTGTCACATCAAGTAAATCTCATTGATTTACTGTCTAAATCTTATTGATTTAATGTCATGTTTTCTTTCTTTTCCTGCAATTTTACGATGCAGGTTTTGCCATGTGACATTCATCACAGAATAAACCGTTTGGTTTGCTCTACGATGGCTATTTTTGCAGGTTTCACTTCTTATGTCGTGTCAGTAACGAAGGCACTGTCCATCACTTATATTACTGGAAAAAATTGGATCAGTCTGTTGTCTGAGTACAAGCTGAATCCCTATGATGAACTGCAGTTTGGTTTAACAAAAACGCCACAATTAGTCCTTCTCGCATTTAAAAGAAATGAAGAAAAAAACTGGATCACGGTCACGAAGCCTAGTCAAGTTAGAAAGCTGATCATAGCAGACCAGACACGATCGCCGCTGTCTCGCACATCGGTACCACCTTCAGCAATGGATCGAGCACCGGCAGTTGCTCTAGCACTGACAGCGGCAGCAGCTCAGTCTGATCCAGCTGAGGATTGGGCACCGACCGCGTCAGCGGATCAGGCTGATCTACCGGAGGATCGGGCATCGACACCGGCACCTGTTCCGACACCGGCACCAGCTCTACAAGGAGCACCATCTCCGGCAGCAGTAGTGGCTTCGGCACCTACACCAACACTTGCACTTGCATCTGCTCCGGCCCGTGCAGCGGCAACCGAACGAGCAGTTGCACCGGCAACAGACTGGGCTGCAGTTCGTACTTCATATACCAAAGTCCTTACAAAAACCGACATCTCCACCTTCTTGGTAAGTGTTGGTTCAGGTGATGGTGCAGCCTTGGTAACTGTTTGGATATTGGATCATTGGCCGCCCAAGAGTTTCGTTCCTTTTTCTTTCCATGTTGTTTCGCATGATTCACTGTGTTGATCTAACTGTTTGGGTATGTCTTCTTGTTTACAAACAGAGAATTCCTAGAGCAACGAGGGAGTCGTTCAACAATCCGGGCGACAGCGGCCAAGTTTCTCTTACCATGCGCAGCCTTGGTGTGAATGAACCTGCTCAATATACCGTAAGTACAAAGGATGGTCGCATGATGATTGATGCTAAAGGATGGTCAAGGTTCAAATCTAAATCATATCTTGCGGTAGGGGATGATCTCAAAATCGAACTTTCTCGGCAAGGAGAGCTGGTCCAAATCAACTTTGAAATTCTTCAGTAGCAGCACGCAACTGCCGAACTGATCTATCCTACGAGAGATTTTGATGTAATAATCTGGCATGGTGAAACAAGTGTCCTGTGTGTATAAGTAATACGACAGTATTATTTATCACATGGTATATCGTTGATAGAATTGCAACTCTCATTGCTGGTTAGGAACTGTCGTTCGATTTCATTCCAACAGCTGCCGTGCTTTATTCAATTTTGTGTATTCGCCTTGCGACAGCATCTAAAACCAGCGCCGTACCGATCGCTTGCAATATGAAAAGCGCTGAGGTAGAACACATGGGCCCCCAAACATGCAGGGTGGGCCTGCGGCCCAAAGTCCAGAACCGTGAGCCTGTCTGAGTATTATATTCTCAGCTGAACCCCCATAATGCCCGTGCGTTGCACGTAACATCAAGATGCATTTGTATGAGTATTTTATCTTGTGAGAGAAAAGGATGAACGAGGGAAGGCCTTATTTGCAAATGTGGAGAGGTGTGTGGGTACCTTTTTGCAAAATTGCCATAGTTTCCTTCCTATCCGTCAGATATAAATCGGACGGCCTATATTGCAGGATGGCAGGCACACCATCATCACCAACTCGTCTATACTGTGTTAAAAACAACTCTGTTTTTTATAATTATATATGTTATATATATTCCCCTTGATTTTTCTTATGTATAAAGTTGTGATATAAAAGATTTGTATATTTCTTTACAAAGGGAGTATCTCTCTGTCAAAAATATATTTTTGTGTAACTAGTTACTCCTGTCTTTCTACTTCCTTTCGCTGATATGTGGGGCATCCGGCAACGGGGTCCACGTGCCATATGCACAAATTAGAGTGCACAACTGCACGGTAGACACACCCCGGTCGTAGCGCCGCAGTAATGCCCAATGAGCCGTCAAATCACAACCCCCCCCCTTTCCAGCTTTAGCAGTAAGCTGGACGGACGAAGCGGCAATATTTCACTGGGCCTGAATCCCCTTCTCCCTCGTCTGCTTGTTCAGAGAAAACCCCCTCTCGGCGATTGCATAGGGTTTTCTCATGGAGAACCAGGTACGAATTCTTCATCCATCCCCGATAAATCCAAGTCCCTTGGTCGCGGGTAATCCTAGGATGGCAGCCGCCGCCGTTGATGCATTTTTCTTCCTACTGAATCTAGTGTGTTTCATTTGCAGTGCCCAAAGTGCGAGGACCCTACAGGTTTCTGCGCCCTCGGCGAGACGCCACACTTGTTCCTTCTCATCCTAACACAGGATTTTAAAACGCGCACAGTATGTTCCTAGAATCCTCTTTTCTATCCGGGAGGGTGGGGTTTTTTTGAACATGCTGTCGACTAATTTGGAAATTTGGATTGCTATATTTGGATAAAAGGTACTACCAGTACGATGGTCAACACTGACGTGAAGGAGGAAGTTATTTCTAGATTTGGATAGGGAATACATTGTGTTCTCATATTATTTTTCCTGCAGTGCATTATTTGCTCTGCCAGAACACATGTACTCAAGATGCTCGGCCTTGCCATAACTGAATACACCAGTTTAATGGTCACAGTGAAGACAAGCCATGGATATAAGTTCCGAGTTGGGTTCATGAACCAAGAAGATCGCTGCTTTTTTTATGGCCGAACTTGGATAAACTTTCTCAAGTGTTACGGACTGAAAGTTGGCGCACGAATGTTGATGGAAATAGCAGAACCTGGTCTCATCTTCACTGCGATCTTCCACCCCGACGTCGTTCCAATTGTTCATCCATGTTAGTTTTGTATCTGGTTCTTGCTTGTTGCCTCGATTACTTCTTAATCCACCTATTCTGTCTAACTAATCACAATTTAACTTTAGAAGTAGCAACGAATCTCTCACGAAGATGCTACTTCTAACTAATATTTTCTTATAATTGGTGGCACGTGTAGGTTTTTTCAGAGTTAAGCAGGCTGCTCGTTTGTTATTCTGTAACAACTCGGCTGTTACTGATGGCACTGAAGTTGACTGGGACGACATCCACAAGTTCCTACACTTTATTGATCGTCTTGAGGTCCTTGTGGGGCGTTTCAATGGTGGAAGGCCACGTGGGATATGTGTGCCACTGCTGCACTCGTTGAACAGGTCCAACTGTGTCGAGAAACTTATGGTACGAGCTGTTTTCTGTTATATATGTTGTTCATAAACTATTGCTTATACACAGTTTTACAGCTGTGATCTTCTTGAAACAGAAACTGCCCAGTTCTATTGTTCCTATACAGATGCCTGACCATGGTCGGGTCAGACTTGCGCTTGGTCACAACATGATGTTTATGTCGACCTACTCCATTCCCCTTGGAGGTGAAAAGATACTTATTCATGGGTGGTCTCAAATAATGAAGGCCCGTCCATCTTGGAGAATAGGACAGAAGATTATGTTCCTGCTTTTCCATGGCTCTAAAGCGAATATCCTGTTTATTGACCACATTGCGAGATGAAGCCGCTTTCAGAAGGTTGTGGATGCGCGGGGTGGCGCCTGGGCCTTGTCCTGGGGCTTGGCGGCCTCACCCTTGGTTAACTGTAGGCAAAGTAGCACTGTTCGAGGCGTGCTTTGTACGGTTGAACCTGTATAAGTACTCATACTGCTTTCAGCTATGGTTGTTAAGTGCCCCTGCTGGTTTCAGTTAAGGTTGTTAAGTACTCCTGCTGCTTTTACAGTCTGTCGTGTTTCTTCAGTCCTGTCTTCCTCCAGCCGCCAAAACCAAACCAGCGCCGGCGGGGCCGCCTGCTTCCGCCTCCCACGGCTGGCTGCGCCTCAGCGCACGCATCGCCGCCCCACCGTCTCCTAAATCGTTAACGCCGACGTCCGAGGCCTCGCCGTCGTCCTCCGCGCGCTTTGGTGCGCTCGCCGCGGCGCCGCCCTCTCGCGTTGTCAACATGGTCAACAAACAACAGGAATCGGCAGAAGTACGTGGAGAGGATGACAGTACGGGCCCACCATGTCAGCGTATGGAAAAATAAAATGCTTCCTCCTAGTGTTTTCCTGACATCTGGGACCCACGACATTGTGAGCGTATATAGTCAATAGACAAGAGAACAACACAAGATCGGCTGACACCTGGGACGTAGCTGCTCGAGCAGTATTTTTTTGTTATTGTTGAGACGGAGCAGGGTTTGAACTGGGCTGTGGCCCGTCTAGCCCAGGCTTATATTTTATGTTCACCATGTGACCAGCCCAGCTATTTTTTCTTTGTGAAAATGAGCCCAGTTTATTTTTTCTGAAGAATACCCAATCCAGGCCTATTTATTTTTCTACGCCCTGATGGGCTGCAACTCTTTCAAGACGCCTGCAAATCTTGAAAGTAATATGAAATGGGTTGTAAATATAAAAACAGATGACAAATTGGCAATTACTTTATAATTTCTGAATTTTTTCACATTTTCAGATTCCTATTTCACTGGGCATTAACCTAATTTAAATATATCTTCAAAGTACTTTAAATCTGGCTCGACATTTCGGTATTAAAAATAGTTTGGAACCCACAGAAATATGCGAAATTGGCCCTGGCCAACCAAAAAAACGGACTGCAATAAATTGCATAAGAAGTCGCAATGAGCTATATATAAATTATTAAAAAAAGAGGGAATGGTCTGACTTATGGGCCTATTAAGTTGACGCGTATGCAAGATTTTTTTAGTTATTATATACGTCAACAAACGATTCTAGCAGACGTAACCGTTGGATGTCAATCCAACGGCCGTCGTGTTTCTTCAATCTCTGATCTTCTTGCTCCAGCCGCCAAATCCAGCGCCGGCGGGACCGCCTGCTCCCGCCTCCCGTGCAGGCCTCACCGCCCCCTACTACTCCCACCGCTGGCCAGGGCATCCCTCTACTCACCCACACCCCCTGTTATTCTGCGGCGACGGCAGCCTCACACCGCAGCCGAACCAGTGAACCCTCGTACTCCTCTCCGCGTGGGCATCCACTGCCGCGTCTTCCCCGGCTCCGCGTCGTCCCCTTCCTAGGCCTCGCCGTCGTCCACCGCCCTGGTGCTCTCGGCGCGGCATGGTCAACGTGGTCAAGGAACGACTTCCATCGGAAGAGTACTGTCGTGGAGAGGCTGACAGCTGGGTCCACGGCAGCCGCAAGGAAGTGCCTCCTTATTACGCGGAAAATAATTATTCCTCCACCTGACAGCAGGGACCCACCGGACGGGCCACCGTATTTGGCAAAAAAAACATTTCCCCCCTGACTGTGGGACCCACCGGACGGGCCACCGTATTTCGCGAAAAAAACGTTCCCCCCGCTGTCAGCTCGGACCCACCGGAAGTGCCTCCTTATTACGCACAAAAAAATGAATACTCCCCGTGCTAGCTGGGACCCAGTATAGTGGGAGGCTGACTTGTGGGCCTACTAAGTAGACGGGGATGGAGGGCTTTGTCAACTTAGTCAATATGCACGATTCTAGCTCCATTGACCATACAATGTCCATCCGACGGCCGTAGTGCTTCTTCAACCTTTGGTCTTCTTGCTCCAGCCGCCCAAACCAGCGCCGGTCGTGCCTCGTGCTCCTGCCTCCCGTGGCCGGTTGCGATGCCGCGGAGGCCTCAACGCCCCCTACTACTCCCACCACTAGCCAGGCCAACCCTCTACTCACCCACACCCCCTGTTATTCTGCGGCGACGGCAGCCTCACACCGCAGCCGAACCGGTGAACCCTCGTACTCCTCTCCGCGTGGGCATCCACTGCCGCGCCTTCCCTGGCTCCGCGTCGTCCCCTTCCTAGGCCTCGCCGTCGTCCACCGCCCTGGTGCTCTCGGCGCGGCGTGGTCAACGTGGTCAAGGAACGGCTTCCATTGGACATGGACTGTACATGGAGAGGCTGACAGCTGGGTCCACGGCCGCAGCAAGGAAGTGCCTCCTTATTAAGCGCAAAATAATTATTCCTCCACCTGACAGCGGAGACCAACTGGATGGGCCACCGTATTTCATGAAAAAAATGTTTCCCCCTGACTGCTGGGACCCACCAGCTACATCTTCGCACGCAAGGAAGTGCGTCCGGGCAAAAAAAACGATTCACCCCCCTGACTGCTGGGACCCACCAGCTACATCTTCGCATGCAAGGAAGTGCGTGACAGTCGGGACCCACCTGGTCGAAGCGTACGTAGCGTTGTCATTCTGGTCGTGAACGTGTACGTACATACTGGTCGATGTAGAGGCGTGCACGTGGCGTAGTAGAGGCCCGCACGTAGCATGTACACTTACGTACAGCGGCAAGTGTGCAAGAAAGAAAATACGGCCACGTACATACATACGGGCAGAGTCTCGAACGCCTACTCGCGCATACGTATGGCCTGGGCTCGTGTACATGGCTGGGTCGGAACGGAGGAACAACGTCGTCGTCGTGTTCATGGGGAGCCAACCGGCTGGGTCGGAACGGAATGCGTCGTCGTGTTCATCGGGAGGGCTTGGACGGAACAGCCGGTGGAAACGAGGCCTGCCATACCGCAGAACGGAGGAAACGGCCTTGTGTTCGACCGGCCATGTTTGAAACGGGATCCTGTTCATCGGGAAGGGTCTGGCGTACCGCCAAACGGAGGAAACGGACCTCCTACGGTCAAAACGGGGGTCCTGTTGATCGGGAGGGGTGTGGCGTACCGCAAAACGGAGGTAACGGACTTGTGTTGGAGCGCTACGGTTGAAACGGGGGACCTGTTCATCGGGAGGGGTGTGGCGTACCGCAAAACGGGACTCCACGGGATACTTTTCATCTCCACCGTCGACCCCCTCCAGCCTCCACGGGCTACTGTTCATCCACCGTCGACCTCCTCCAGCCTCCACCTGTGACTGTTCATCCACGGGCTCCTGTTCATCCAGCCTCCATCGCGCGCTACTCCACCGGCTACTGTTCAACCAGCCCTCTCCACGGGCTCCGGTTCAACCACCCCTCCACGGGCTACTGTTCATCCAGCCCTCCACCGTCTATTGTTCATCCTGCCCTCCACGGGGTCCCGTTCATCCAGCCCCAACTGGCTCGATCGATCAGGGTCCTGTTCATCCACCCCCACCGGGAACTGTTCATCCAAACCCCCCCAGCAACGCTCACTGTTCATCTAGAGGCAACACCACGGGTTCCTGTTCATCCACCCCCACTGGGAACTGTTCATCCAAACCCCCCAGCAACGCTCACTGTTCATCTAGAGGCAGCATCGATCGGCTTCAGTTAGCAGCAGTAGCTAAGGAATCGCTCGATCCGGTTCAGTTAACAGCCATCCATCGATCGCTCGGGTTCAGTCACGCATAGCCTGCAGTGCAATCGCTCTAGTTCAGTTAGAGCCCAACGCCTCGCTCGGGTTCAGTTAGAGCCCAACGCCTCGCACCCACGCGCGTGCGTGTACGAGAGAAACGCGCATCGCTCGGCCCCGACCACCCACCGTAACCGGGAACACCGCGATATTTTCCTCGCCCTCACTTCTACCACGGTTTTTTCCGTCATGGACGGCCCAAAGAATGTCATGCAGCTGCGTCTCCGGCCCGCCCAGGACGAATAGCCCATTTTCTGTCATGATTTTTTGTCATAGAAGTAGGACCCCGTCACATCTATGATGATATCGGGTTTTGTCACAATTATCGTCATAGAAGTGTCATAAGTATGACATAATTTTTTTTCGTTCGGCCCAAAATGTCACAGATGTGTCTTTTTTTTGTAGTGTCACCCCCCTCTAGACACCTCTTCTCGATCCTTTCAATTGGTATCAGAGCTTTGGTCTCCATTGCTTTGGTTTAATCACCATTGGAGGAAGATGGATGAGTCTACATTGGGGAGTCTTAGACGTAGAGTGCCTATTCTTGATGGAGAGTTCTTTCATGAGTGGAAAAATGAGATGCTTGAGATTTTCAATGAATATCATTTGAACAAGTACATTACTAGCCCTTGTGCACCTCATATTGATCCTTTGCATCCTACCCTTAATGAGTCTCTTGACATGATCCGCAACCTTAGAACTGTTAATCTTATGAGGCTTGCCTAGAAACTTGATTGGATGTTTGCCTACTCTTGATTGTGCCTACACTATATGGAGATTTCTTGAGGAAAGATTTCCAAACTATTCCTTGCAAAACTTAGATGAAATTATTCATAAGTCTATTGCCTTGAGTAAGATGAATTCTAGTGATCCTAAGTTTGGTGACTGTCTATTTGAGCTTACCAATCTCATGCGTGCCAAAGGAGATGTTGGAATCATTAGCAATATCATATTCGAAGCTATTAGAATTCATAAAGATGACTATCGTGATGATCATTTATCTGATGAATTACCCTCTGTAGGAATTGATCAAATACAAGACGATGTTGAACATGGATACTATGATGAGGATGATGATAGTGACTATGACCTTGACGATGCGATGAGACACTTTGGTTTTATGGCTAATCTTCGCGGCTACCTGGCTGGAGGAAAGGAATGGGTCCTTGATAGTGGATGCACTGATCATATGATCGGAGACAAGGATATGTTTCGTGAGCTTGCTAAAAACGACGGCCCTCGAAAGTATGTCACTTTTGGTGATAACTCAAAGGATAAGGTGGTTGGCCACGGTAAGGTGGCCATCTCACATGATAGCTCCATACAAAATGTCATGCTCGTTGAACCTCTTGGGTACAATTTACTTCCAGTATCTAGACTTGCTGATTTCGGTTTCAAGGTCCTATTTACTGAAGTAGATTGCCAAGTGTTTCGAAGAGACAATCATAAAATGGTATTTACCGGTATACGTAGAGGTGATCTTCACATTGTTGATTTCACTAAAAAGGCTCAACCTAGAACTTGCTTAATTGCTAAATCTTCTAAAGGCTGGTTGTGGCATAGAAGGCTAGGTCATGTGGGCATGCGAAATCTTGATAAGCTTATTAAAGGTGATCATATCCTTGGAGTAAAAGATGTTATATTTGACAAGGATAGACTTTGTAGTGCTTGTCAAGCAGGAAAACAAGTTGGAGGGAGTCACCCCGTGAAGAACATCATGACCACGAGAAGACCGCTCGAGCTACTTCACATGGATCTCTTTGGTCCCAATGCCTACAAGAGTCTCGGTGGTAACTCATTTTGTCTAGTCATAGTCGATGATTGTTCAAGATTTACGTGGGTGTTCTTTCTAGATGATAAATTGCAGGTCCAAAATATCTTCAAAAACTTCGCTAGGAAGGCCCAAAATCAATTTGAAGTGAAGATCAAGAAGGTTCGGAGCGACAACGGAGCGGAGTTCAGGAACACAAATGTGGATACCTTTCTTGACGAAGAGGGGATTTCACACGAGTTCTCGGCCACGTACACACCTCAACAAAATGGAGTTGTTGAGAGGAAGAACCAGACTCTTATTGAGATGGCAAGAACGATGCTTGATGAGTACAAGACTCAAAAACACTTTTGGGCAGAAGCGGTTGAGACAGCTTGTCATGCAACAAATCGCTTGTATCTTCACAAGCTACTCGGCAAGACGGCATACGAGCTCCTCACCGGTAACAAACCCCAAGTTGGATACTTTCGAGTATTCGGCTCAAAGTGCTACATTCTTGATAAGCATTGTCGTTCTAAATTTGCTCCTAAATCTCATGAAGGTTTCCTACTTGGTTATGGCTCAAACTCTCACACTTACCGTGTCTACAACAATTTCACCCGAAAGGTTGAAGAGACGGTAGATGTGAAGTCCGATGAATCTAATGGCTCACAAGTAGAGCAATTGCCAATTGATGTAGGAGACAAAGACCCTTCGGAAGCAATCCAAGACTTGTCTATTGGCAAGATTCGTCCAACGGAGGTGAAGGAGAGTACCTCGTCCGTCCAAGTGGAAGCTTCCACCTCATGACAAGGTGAACCAAGAGTTGATACGGAAGCATCCACAAGTGGGACACACCAAGACGAGGAAAACGAGGAAGTACACCAAGATGAACATCAACAACCTCCTTCTCCAGCGCGACAAGAGAATGACAACGTCAACAATGAAGAAGGCCAAGAAGAAGAACAAGATGAAGAGGATGTTCCACCCCGAGCCAAGCAAAAGCTCCCACGAGTTCGAGCAAGAGTCGCCAAAGACCATCCCGTCGAGCAAATCTACAATGATATCCAAACCGGGAGAATCACTCGCTCTAAAAATTGTTTGGCTAACTTTTGTGAACATTATTCATTCATCTCTAGCATTGAACCTATGAAGGTTGAAGAAGCATTGGAAGATCCGGATTGGATAAATGCCATGCATAAAGTGCTACACAACTTTGAGAGAAATCAAGTGATGACATTGGTCGAGAAGCCCGACAACAACCACAACATCATTGGTATCAAATGGGTGTTTCGCAACAAGCAAGATGAAGATGGACAACTAGTTCGCAACAAAGCATGTCTCGTCGCCCAAGGCTACACTCAAGTTGAAGGTATGGACTATGGTGAGACATATGTCCCCGTTGCTAGACTTGAGTCCATTCGCATCTTACTTGCTTATGCTAATCACCATGATATCACCTTGTACCAAATGGACATTAAAAGTGCTTTTCTAAATGGTGAAATTCAGGAGGAAGTTTATGTTAAGCAACCTCCCGGCTTTTTCAATCCTAAGAAACCTAATCATGTTTACAAACTTCACAAAGCTCTTTATGGTCTTAAACAAGCTCCTAGAGCATGGTATAAATGCTTGACCAAGTTCCTTATTGAAAAAAGGCTTTGAAATTGGAAAAATAGATTCTACTCTTTCTACTAAAAGGGTTAATGGAGAACTATTTGTGTGCCAAATCTATGTTGATGATATTATATTTGGTTCGGCTAACCCTCACTTTAGTGAGAAGTCTGGAAAGCTAATGTCGGATAAGTTTGAGATGTCTATGATGAGTGAACTCAAAGTCTTTCTCGGTTTACAAATCAAGCAAACAAAGGAAGATACCTTTGTCTCTCAAACAAAGTACACCAATGACTTATTCAAGAAGTTCAATATGGAAGAATGCAAAGGTATGACTACACCCATGCCTACTAGTGGACATCTTGATTTGACCAAAGATGGTGAACCGATTGATCAAAAGGTTTACCGCTCCATGATTGGTTTATTGTTATATCTATGTGCCTCTCGTCCCGATATTATGCTAAGTGTGTGCATGTGTGCACGATATCAAGCGGCCCCTAAAGAATGTCATCTTAAGGCTGTGAAAAGGATAGTGAGATACTATACACACACCAAATTTTGGCATTTGGTATCCTAAGAGGTCTTCTTTCGATCTTGTTGGTTACTCCGATTCGGACTATGCCGGAGACAAGATTGATAGAAAGTCCACTTCGGGTACATGTCAATTTCTTGGTAGATCTCTTGTGTCTTGGTCCTCCAAGAAACAAAACTCGGTATCCTTATCCACCGCCGAAGCGGAATACATTGCCGCTGGTTCATGTTGTGCTCAATTACTTTGGATGACCCAAACTCTCAAGGATTATGGGATATATGTGAAACATGTTCCATTGCTTTGTGACAATGAAAGTGCTATCAAGATTGCTCACAATCCCATGCAACATTCTCGAACTAAGCATATTGAAGTTCGTCATCATTTCATTCGAGATCATGTTGCTAAAGGGGACATTGATCTTAAGCATGTTCGCACCGATAAGCAATTGGCGGATATATTCACCAAACCGCTTGGTGAGAAAGTCTTTTGCCGTTTGAGAGGTGAATTGAACATCATTGATGCTTCAAACTTGGAGTAGGAACTCCATTTGGATACATGTAAGGCATGAGCCTTTGACTAATCCTTGATATTTCTTTCATGTTGCTACTTATATGTCTTGGATATATTTGCACCCTGGCATGCTATCTAACCCTTGTAGGTACTTGGGTGAATCTAAATATATGAGATTGCAACCCACTCACATCTTGAGCAATTTCTACATCACCAAGTCTCTACACAATAGTGGTTGAAGACAAGGAAGCACGAAACCCTTCAAACATATCCTTTGACAAATTCTTTATTAAGTTTTATGATTGTCATTTTGGATACACAAGTGCTCTTCCTTGCAAGACTAACCCATGTAGGTAGATGAACTCAAATTCCAAGTGTTGCTCCGAACTCTTGATGAGCTACATCAACCTTGAGCAACCCACACAAGTTCAACTACATGATCAAGATCAACACCACCACCCAAGGTATGTTATTCCATCTTAGAGAAGCTTTACTCCAAGTCATGGGTCAAAGCAACTCAACAAGATGTGAATACATCAAGATGCTTAAACGAAAAATGGTAACCCCATTTTGAGCTGAAAACTATGAGTATGACCTATGATAAAGTGATCTCACTTGACTCCTAAGTCAATATACACTAACATAGGTGACTTTGTCGCCGACCAATTCTAGATGAAGTTCTCTTGTTTTTTTTGTGCTCTTGCATTTGTCTCATGCATATTTGTTTCCCCTTTCAAAAAAAACTTCATCTAGATTTCTTTTCTGGTAAATTCTGTTCTGCATTCCCTGCATCCAATTCATTGCAAATCTTTTAGCTAATTCCTTGCAAATCCTTGTGAGATTTTATTTACCTAGTGAGCTGAGGTGACAAGTGTTTTATCTATGATGAAGTCGGTCACACCGGTTTGTTTCCTTCGGTCCAACCGAATTCTTTCGGTGCCACCGAAGCACACAACTCGGTGCCACCGATTTCACTGTAGGAAAGACAACTTGCCACATGTTCCTGCATTCTTTTTGCTCCAGCTCCACTCAATGATTCTTGTCCTCTACCAGCACCACATTCGACTTGCTGCTTTGTTCTATGACTCAAGGACCAAACCCATTTGTAACAAAAATCCAGAAGAACCCTTCTTGGAAATTGATGTCAAAGGGGGAGAGAGAGATCACATCAAAGCTTAATCATTTCTATAGGGGGAGAGAATACTCAGGGGGAGAATGTTCTTCAACAAGGAGAAAGAAATCCCAGATGCTTGGTGTTCAAGAGGAGATAAGTTACATGTCTTTAAGAGGGGAAAGACATGTTCATATTTGATTGTTTGCATTAGCTCTGTTTCTTTTCTTTGCTCTGATTTTCTGTTCCCAATCTTCTCCCAGTATCCCATGCTAGATTTAGGGGGAGCAAGACATCTAAGGGAAGGAAATCCTTGAATTCATTGCACATCTTTACCTTTGGGGACATGTCTATATCCATTGGGGTACTCAGTACTCACTCTCTACATGTCATCCCAGTCTTGGTACTCTTGTGGTTTCTTTTGTTTGCTCTGGCTAGTAGGTGTATCTATGTTATCTAACCTTGTTTACTCAGGTTCATTCCTTCCTAAGCCAACTCAAGACCACAAGGTAAGTATATGCATCACAGTCATGTGTATGAGGATTTCTTGCTGATGTACATACTGTTTGCAAGAAGGACTCATGATCATGACGGTACATTTACTATATTCACATCATTTGCTCTGATGCATATAGCCAAGATACATGTAACACATTGCTTACTCTGTCATGCTTATGCATTCACATGCTCCTATATTCCATATTTACATGATTGCATACATGTAAGGGGAGCCTATGCATGTTACATGTCCTTCCAAAGCTTTACTTGTTATTCTCTATATCTTTATCTAAAGCTTTGATGTATGTTGTCATCAATTACCAAAAAGGGGGAGATGGAAAGCACAAGTGCTCCTTGGGTGATTTTGGTAATTAATGTCAATATATCTCTTGTTGGACTAATGCTTCTACCTAGTATGTTTCAGATAAGTTCAAAAATGGAGTGGCATGGACTAGAGGATGTGGAACCCCTTCAAGATGATGAGGACAAAGGATTGGCTCAAGCTCAAAGCTCAGGACTCTACATTTTCTATTTTAGTGATCCAAGATCACATTGAGTCTATAGGAAAGCCAATACTATTAAGAGGGGATGAGGTGTTGCTTAATGGCTTGGTTGCTCAAAGTGCTTAGTGATATGCTCCAAAGCCCTCAACCACTTTCTCATATCCACATATGTCCCAAACCAAAAGTCAAACTCGGCCCCATCGAAACTTTCAATCCGGCGCCACCGAGTTCTCTTGACATAGCCACTGCCAGAAATCCTAATCAATTCGGTCTCACTGATGGGATCTCGGTCCCACCGAGATGGGCTTGCAAACTCTCTGTTGCCTATTGCAATAATTTCGGTCCCACAGAGGTATGCAATCGGTCCCACCGAGTTTGCTTGGCCAACAATCTATTTTGCTTATTACCCAAATCTGTCCCACCGAGTTTGTGTAATCGGTCAAACCGAGTTGAGGCTTCACCTTAACCCTAGCACATCGGTCCTACCGAGTTGATCATATCGATCCCACCGAAAACCCTAACGGTCACATTATTAACCAAATCGGTCCGGCCGAGTTTCATGATTCGGTCCCACCGAGTTTGGTAAATTGTGTGTAACGGTTAGATTTTGTGTGGAGGCTATATATACCCCTCCACCCACTCTTCATTCGTGGAGAGTGCCATCAGAACATGCCTACACTTCCAACATATATTTTCTGAGAGAGAACCACCTACACTTGTGTTGAGGTCAAGATATTCCATTCCAACCACATAAATCTTGATCTCTAGCCTTCCGCAAGTTGCTTTCCACTCAAATCTTCTTTCTACCAAATCCAATCCTATGAGAGAGAGTTGAGTGTTGGGGAGACTATCATTTGAAGCACAAGAGCAAGGAGTTCATCGTCAACACACCATTTGTCACCTCTTGGAGAGTTGTGTCTCCTAGATTGTCTAGGTGTCACTTGGGAGCCTCCGTCAAGATTGTGGAGTCGAACCAAGGAGTTTGTAAGGGCAAGGAGATCGCCTACTTCGTGAAGATCTACCCGAGTGAGGCAAGTCCTTCGTGGGCGACGGCCATGGTGGGATAGACAAGGTTGCTTCGTCATGGACCCTTCATGGGTGGAGCCCTCCGTGGACTCGCGCAACCGTTACCCTTCGTGGGTTGAAGTCTCCATCAACGTGGATGTACGATAGCACCACCTATCGGAACCACGGATAAAAAATCTCCGTGTCTCCAAATTGCATTTGCACACTCCAATCTCATCCCTTTACATTCTTGCAACTTGCATGCTTTACTTTCCGCTGCTCATATACCCTTGTCATGCTTGCTTGATATGTATTGTGAATGTTTAAACTTGTGCCAAAACTCCACTTCAACTTAAAGAAATTAAAAACTGCAACTTTTCTTACTTAGAGTCTATTCACCCCCCTCTAGACACCTCTTCTCGATCCTTTCAAGCGCCACCCCCTCCAGTGACTGTGGATGTTGTGAACGCCTGCAGTCGCGTGTTGATGACTACTCGATAGTTCAGTGGGCCATGCTGTATAGCTTAGAACCGGGACTTCAAAGGCGTTTTGAACGTCATGGAGCATATGAGATGTTCCAGGAGTTGAAGTTTATCTTTGAGAAGAATGCCCGGATCGAGAGGTATGAGACCTCTGATAAATTCTATGCTTGCAAGATGGAGGAGAACGGGTCTGTCATTGAGCACATGCTTAGAATGTCTGGGTACTACAATCGTCTGGCTGAGTTGGTAGTTGAGCTCCTGCCAGAGGCTGTCATTGACAGAGTTCTTCAATCGCTACCACGTAGCTACAAGAGCTTTGAGTTGAACTATAACATACAAGGGATGAGCAAGTCAGTCTCCGAGCTGTTCGCGATGCTAAAAGTCGTCGAGTCAGACATCCAGAAGGAGCATCAAGTGTTGATGGTGAATAAAACCACTAGTTTCAAGAAAGGCAAGGGAAAGAAGGGAAACTTCAAGAAAGGTGGCAAAGCAGTTGCTCCTCTCGTGAAGAAACCCAAGGCTGGACCCAAGCCGGAGACTGAGTGCTTCTATTGCAAGGGAACTGGCCATTGGAATCGGAACTGTCCCAAGTATCTGGCCGACAAGAAGCGGGCCAACGTCAACAAAGGTATATATGATATACAAGTTATTGATGTGTACCTTACCAACTCTCGTTGTAGTGCCTGGGTATTTGATACCGGTTCGGTTGCTCACATTTGCAACTCAAAGCATGGACTACGTAATAGATGGAGGCTGGTGAGGGATGAATTGACGATGCGCGTGGGAAATGGTTCTAAGGTTGATATGATCGCCGTCGGCATGCTCGCTCTTCAATTACCATCAGGATTAGTGATGAACCTGAATAATTGTTATTTAGTGCCTACGTTGAGCATGAACATTATATGTGGATCTTGTTTAATGCGAGACGGTTACTCTTTAAATCAGAGAATAACGGTTGTTCTATTTATATGGGTATTCTCTTTTATGGTCATGCACCCATTGTGAGGGGTTTATTCCTATTGAATCTCGGTAATGATGATACACTTGTTCAGAACATTGATGCCAAAAGATGTAGAGTTGATAATGATAGTACCACTTTCTTGTGGCACTGTTGCTTAGGCCATATTGGTGTAAAGCGCATGAAGAAACTCCATGCTGATGGACTTTTGGAGTCACTTGATTTTGAATCACTTGACACATGCGAACCATGCCTCATGGGCAAGATGACTAAGACCCCATTTTCCGGTACAATGGAATGGGCAAGTGACTTGTTGGAAATCATACATACTGATGTGTGCGGTCCGGTGAGCATTGACGCGCCGGTGGATATCATTACTTTCTCACCTTCACCGATGATTTGAGTAGATATGGGTATATTTACTTAATGAAGCACAAGCCTGAGACGTTTGAAAAGTTCAAGCAATTTTAGAGTGAAGTTGAGAATCATCGTAACAAGAAGATCAAATTCCTACGATCTGATCGAGGGGGAGAGTATCTAAGTTATGAGTTTGGAAATCACCTAAGACAATGTGGAATTTTTTCACAGTTGACGCCACCTAGAACACCGCAGCGTAATGGTGTGTCCGAATGTCGTAATCGTACCCTATTGGATATCGTGCATTATATGATGTCTCTTGCTGATCTGCCACTTTCATTTTGGGGTTATGCATTAGAGACAGCTAGATTCACTTTAAATAGGGCACCATCTAAGTCCGTGGAGACAACACCGTATGAACTGTGGTTTGGCAAGAAACCTAAGTTGTCGTTTCTTATGGTTTGGGGCTGCGATGCTTATGTCAAAAGGCTTCAGCCGGAAAAGCTCAAACCCAAAGTGGACAAATGCGTCTTCATAGGATACCCAAAAGAGACGGTTGGGTATACCTTCTATCTCAGATCCAAAGGCAAAGTGTTTGTCGCTAAGAATGGGTCCTTTCTCAAGAAAGAGTTTCTCTCGAAAGAATTGAGTGGGAGGAAGATAGAACTTGATGAGGTTGTTGAACCTTTACTTCAACCAGTGAGTAGCATAACATGGAAAGATGTTTCTGTGGCACCTACGTTAGTTGAAGAGGAAGCTGATGATGATGATGATCATGAAGCTTCGGATCAAGTTACTATCGAACCTCGTAGGTCGACAAGGGTATGTACAACTCCTGAGTGGTACGGTAACCCTGTATTAGAGGTCATGTTGTTGGACAACGGTGAACCTACGAGCTATGGAGAAGCGATGGTGGGCCCGGATTCCGACAAATGATTAGAGGCCATGAAATTCGAGATGGGATCCATGTATGAAAACAAAGTATGGACTTTGGAAGTATTACCTGAAGGGCGAAAGGCCATTCAGATTAGATGGATCTTGAAGAAGAAGACGGACGCGGACGGTAATGTCACCGTCTATAAAGCTCGACTTGTGGCAAAGGGGTTTCAACAAATTAAAGGAGTTGACTACGATGAGACTTTCTCACCCGTAGTGATGCTTAAGTCCGTCAGAATCATGTTAGCAATAGCTGCATTTTTCGATTGTGAAATCTGGCAGATGGATGTCAAAACAGTGTTCCTTAACGGTTTCCTTAAGGAAGAGTTGTATATGATGCAACTGGAACGTTTTGTCGATCTAGAGAATGCTGACAAAGTGTGCAAACTCCAGCGATCCATTTATGGACTGGTCCAAGCATCTCGGAGTTGGAATCTACGCTTTGATGAGGTGATCAAAGCGTTTGGGTTTATACAAGTTTTTGGAGAATCTTGTATTTACAAGAAAGTAAGTGGGAGCTCTATATTATTTCTAATATTATATGTGGACGACATATTGCTGATTGGAAACAATATAGAACTTCTGGAAAACGTGAAGGAATATTTGAACAAGAGTTTTTCAATGAAGGACCTAGGAGAAGCTGCTTTCATATTAGGCATCAAGATCTATAGAGATAGATCTAGACACTTAATAGGACTTTCACAAAGCACATACCTTGATAATATTTTGAAGAAGTTCAAAATGGATCAGTCCAAGAAGGGGATCTTGCCTGTTTTGCAAGGTGTGAAGTTGAGTCAGACTCAATGCCCAGCGACTACAGAGGATAGAGAAAAGATGAGTGTCATGCCCTATGCTTCTGCCATAGGCTCTATCTTGTTTGCTATGTTATGCACAAGATGGGATGTTAGACTTGCCGTATGGCCACAATGTTTCAAAGTAATCCAGGAATGGATCACTGGACAGCGGTGAAGAATATCCTTAAGTACCTGAAAAGGACTAAGGAAATGTTTCTTGTTTATGAAGGTGATCAACAGTCCGTCGTAAAGGGTTATGTCGATGCAAGCTTTGACACTGATTCGAATGACTCTAAGTCTCAAACCGGATACACGTATATTCTAAATGGGGGAGCGGTAAGCTGGTGCAGTTCCAAGCAAAGCGTGGTAGCTGATTCTACATGCGAAGGGAGTACATAGCTGCCTCGGAGGCAGCGAAGGAAGGTGTTTGTATGAAGCAGTTCATGACATATCTTGGAGTTGTACCCAATGACTCTATTCTATGACAACACTGGTGCCATTGCTCTAGCCAAGGAACCAAGCTTTCACGAGAGGACCAGACACATAAAGCCACGCTTCAACTTGATGTCGCTTGAAGCTACGTCGGTATTTCCCCAAAGGGGAAGGGATGATGCAACACAGCGGCGGTAGGTATTTCCCTCAAATATGAAACCAAGGTTATCGAACCAATAGGAGAACCAAGCAACACAACGTAAACAGCCCCTGCACACAGATAACAAATCGTCGCAACCCGACGTGTTAAACGGGTTGTCAATCCCTTCAGGGGTACGGCGCCTCAAGATAGGGAAACGGACGTGAGATAAATTGTAGCAGATTGATAGATCGAACTCCAAACAAAATAAATAGAAATAAAACACAGCAAGGTATTTTTGTATTTTTGGTTTAATAGATCTGAAAATAAATGCAAGGAAAAAGTAGATTGCAAAGGCAAATATATGAGAAAGAGACCCAAGGGCCATAGGTTTCACTAGTGGCTTTTCTCGAGAAAATAGCGAACGGTGGGTGAACAAATTACTGTTGGGCAATTGATAGAACTTCAAATAATCATGATAATATCCAGGCAATGATCATTATATAGCATCACGTCCAAGATTAGTAGACCGACTCCTGTCTGCATCTACTACTATTACTCCACACATCGACCGCTATCCAGCATGCATCTAGTGTATTAAGTTCATGGAAAAACGGAGTAATGAAATAAGAATGATGGCATGATGTAGACAAGATCTATCTATGTAGAGATAGACCCCATTGTTTTATCCTTAGTAGCAACGATACATACATGTCGGTTCCCCTTCTGTCACTGGGATCAAGCACCGTAAGATCGAACCCACTACAAAGCACCTCTTCCCATTGCAAGATAAATAGATCAAGTTGGCCAAACGAAACCAAAATATCAGAGAAGACATAAAAAGCTATAAGCAATCATGCATATAAGAGATCAAAGAAACTCAAATAACTTTCATGGATATAAAAAGATAGATCTGATCATAAACTCAAAGTTTATCGATCCCAACAAACGCATCGCGAAAGAGTTACATCATATGGATCTCCAAGAGACCATTGTATTGAGAATTCAGAGAGAGAGAGAGATGGAGCCAACAAGCTACTAACTATTGTCCCGAAGGTCTACAAAGAATTGCTCACACATCATCGAAGAGGCACCAATGGAGGTGGTGAACCCCATCCGAGATGGTGTCTAGATTCGATCTGGTGGTTCTGGACTCTGCGGCGGCTGGATGAATATTTCGTCAACTCCCCTAGGGTTTTGGGAATATTGGGGTATTTATAGAGCAAAGAGGCGGTCCGGGGGGCACCCGAGGTGGGCACAACCCACGAGGGCGCGCCTGGGCCTCCTGACGCGCCCTGGTGGGTTGTGCCCTCCTCAAGGCACCCCTAGGCGTAGCCAGGGCGCATTATGTTCCTTCTGGTCCAAAGGAAAATCTTCATGGAGTTTCGTTGCGTTTGGACTCCGTCTGATATCGATTTCCTGCGATGTAAAAAATATGCAGAAAACAACAACTGGCACTTGGCACTATGTCAATAGGTTAGTACCAAAAATGATATAAAATGACTATGAAATGATTATAAAACATCCAAGATTGATAATATAACAGCATGGAACAATAAAAAATTATAGATACGTTGGAGACGTATCATAACTCCATCCGTGATGCAGTCAAGGAGGAGGACATAAACATTTGCAAAGTACATACAGATCTGAATGTTGCAGATCCGTTGACTAAACCTCTTCCATGGGAAAAACATGATCAACACCAGAACTCTATGGGTGTTAGATTCCTTACCATGCAATACTAGATTATTGACTCTAGTGCAAGTGGGAGTCTGTTGGAAATATGCCTAGAGGCAATAGTAAAGTGGATATTATTATATTTCCTTGTTCATGATAACCATTTATTATCCATGCTATAATTGTATTGACCGGAAACTCAAATGCATGTGTGCATACATAGACAACAACATGTCCCTAGTAAGCCTCTACCAGACTAGCTCATTGATCAAAGATGGTTGTGGTTTCCTAGCCATAGACATGAGTTGTCATTTGATAACATGATCACATCATTGGGAGAATGATGTGATGGACAAGACCCAAACTATAAACGTAGCATGTGATCGTATCAAGTTTATTGCTATCGTTTTCTGCATGTCAAGTATATGTTCCTATGACACCGAAGGAGTACCTTGTGTGTACCAAACGTCGAAATGTAACTAGGTGACTACAAAGGTGCTCTACAGGTATCTCCGAGGGTGTCTGTTGAGTTGGCATGGATCAAGACTGGGATTGGTCACTTTGTGTGACGGAGAGGTATCTCAGGGCCCACTCGGTAATACATCCTCACAATGAGCGTGCAAACAATGTGACTAATGGGTTAGCCGTGGGATCTTGTATTACGGAATGAGTAAAGAGACTTGCCGGTAACAATATTGAACTAGGTATGGAGATATCGACAATCGAATCTCGGGCAAGTAACATACCGATAGACAAAGGGAACTGCATATAGGATTAGTTGAATCCTTGACATCAAGTTTCGACCGATAAGATCTTCGTAGAATATGTAGGAACCAACATGGGCATCCAGGTACCGCTATTGGTTATTGACCATAGAGGTGTCTCAGTCATGTATGCATAGTTCTCGAACCCGCAGGGTCTACACACTTCCCGTTTGGTGACAATATAAGTATAGTTGAGTCATTATGGTGGTTACCAAAGGTTGTTCGCAGTCTCGGATGAGATCTCGGACATGACGAGGAACTCCGGAGTGGTCCGGAGTTGAAGATTGACATATAGGACGAAGGGTATCGGAGTCCGGAATTGTTTCGGGGGTACCGGGTTATGGCCAGCATGACCGAAAGGGGTCTCGGGGGCCCCCGACAAGTTTGGGGGGGGGCTCATGGGCCAAGGGGAGGGGGAACACCAAACCACTAAGGGGCTGTGCGCACCCCCTCACCCCATCTCACGTAACCAGAGGGGGTGGGGGCCCCATGGGGCTGCCCACCACTTTGCCTTGGGGGCCAAGCCTCCTAAGGGGGGGGGCGCCAAAACCCATCTAGGGTTTTCCTCCTTGTGGCCGCCGGCGCCCCTTGGGAAACCCTAGGTCGCCCCCTATATATAGAGAGGTAGAGAGAGGGCATCGCACCCATCTATGCCACGGCGCTGCCCTCCCTCTGCCGCGTAGCCCTCTTCTTCTCCGTAGTACTTAGCTAAGTTCTGCTGAGATTCCACCACCACCACACCCTCGTGCTGCCGGAGGACTCATACTACTACTTCACCATCGCTCTCTGGATCGAGGAGGTGAAGGTGTCATCGAGCCGTACGTGTGTTGAGCACGGAGGTGCCGTCCGTTCGGCACTTGGATCGGGTGTTTGCGGGACAGATCATGATTGGATCGTGAAGACGTTCGACTACATCAATCGCGTTTATTAATGCTTACGCTTAGCGATCTAGAAGGGTATGCAGATGCAATCTCTCCTCTTGTAGATGTTCATCCTAGATTGATCTTGGTGAGCGTGAAACTTTTTGTTTCCCATGCAACATTCCCCAACACTCCACATGAATAGCAAGCGTTGGAGTAAAATCTGATCAGGCCTTCTTCTTCAGGGTCTTCAACCAATTCTTCATCACAGGTTCTTCTAAACTTTTTCTGAGAGCTTCTTTCTGCTGCTCGGTAATTTCTTGTATCTTGGGGTAAATGTGACACTGAGCAGGGCAGTGCATAGTTCCTTCACACAGGAAACAAGTAACCTGCCCAGTCGGGCATTCTTCGGCTGGGTGATTTTCCTCACA
The DNA here is from genome assembly GCF_018294505.1 of Triticum aestivum. NCBI lineage: Eukaryota > Viridiplantae > Streptophyta > Magnoliopsida > Poales > Poaceae > Triticum > Triticum aestivum. The sequence goes on from NC_057802.1 coordinate 166,660,210, forward strand.
ATGTGGGCATCCATCCTTGTCTTCTTCCTGGGTGTGTCCAATTTCTCCACAAATCTTGCAGGCACGAGGTTTCTTCATCGGGTTCTCACAGTGCTTCCGGATGAGACGTGAACTCAACAAAGTCTTCTTGAATTCCTCCCAAGTTCTTGCTCCATTACATCCTTGTATGGCTTGATGCATTTTCCACCAGGTTGCAGCACTTTCTGTAAAGTACTAAAGTGTGTATTGAACCTCATACTTCCTTGCAATCAAAATTCCCACGAAGTGATCCTCCATGTTTTGAATCCATAGCTCTGCCTTCGGCTGAGTCATCGGTCCAGAGAATACAAGTCCATCCTCATTCATCATCTATTGGGTCGAAGGGTTTTGGGGTGAGATAATCGAGAGAAGGATACCCATACAAATAATCAACAAACAATTCCTAGCTCAGAGTTCCTACCGTTTGTAATGGGCCGATTTACTATGGTTTTGTTACGCCGTCTTCATTTGTTCAGGTCTTCAATGCTCGGGAGCTTCCAATTCCTGATGCTTCTCCCATACAAAGGCCTCCTGTTATGTTCTGTAACTTACGTCTCTCAAGGTTGTAATAAATATAATCCTACGTATAACATTTATATCCACCCACTCTACGAACAAAAAAGATCAGTCATTCAAGCATTCATTTATTCATTCAATACTATAGTATCGCCACCCACATAAGTTGGTATGGTCAGATACTTAATCGCAAACGTTCATCTTTATTTCTCTCATGGTGGGGCTACTACTAAGCTACCCTATCGGGGATCTGATCCTTGTCTCCCTGGTCTTCTTCTATGTGGACTTGATCTCCTCAAGTTCTTCTGCTAGATTATCCCCGTTGATGCGGAGTATCTTGTGATGACCCTGTATGTCGTGGAATTGTTCTTTGAGCTTCTAGATCTCAACATCTTTGGCATGGGCCATGATCCTGCAGCCCTTCAGTTCCTGACGCATCCTCGGGATCCTGAGGTTCTCCACCTCTAGCTTGACTACCTTCAGCTTCTGAGTCTCGACCTCATCTCGTAGTGCTTCATTGTCAAACAAGGCCTCTAGAAGGTCCATATAAAGATTCTTGACGTATTAATCCAGATCCTGGTTATACACCAACGGTGTGGAGCACTTCATCTTCTGTGCATCTGTCAGGGCAATAGTTGCTCCATCAACCTTCTGCCATCCAACCCTTCCAAAGTAGTGTGGGTTTAGTGCAGCACGATGAAGATAACATAAGCGTGCAATAGCATCATGGACGGTAGTGCTTATGCCCATATCACAGTCACCATTTATCATTCCAAAGCTGAAGTCTCCAGTCTTGGGGTCTTCTTTGCGTCCGAAAACTTGGGTCTTGACTCCCTGATGTCTACTACGCAATCTTCTTCTTGTAGACGTTGTTGGGCCTCCAAGTGCAGAGGTTTGTAGGACAGTAGCAAATTTCCCTCAAGTGGATGACCTAAGGTTTATCAATCTGTGGGAGGCGTAGGATGAAGATGGTCTCTCTCAAACAACCCTGCAACCAAATAACAAAGAGTCTCTTGTGTCCCCAACACACCCAATACAATGGTAAATTGTATAGGTGCACTAGTTCGGCGAAGAGATGGTGATACAAGTGCAATATGGATGGTAGATATAGGTTTTGGTAATCTGAAAATATAAAAACAGCAAGGTAGCAAGTGGTAAAAGTGCGCGAAAATGGCATTGCAATGCTTAGAAACAAGGCCTAGGTTTCATACTTTCACTAGTGCAAGTTCTCTCAACAATGATAACATATTTGGATCATATAACAATTCCTCAACATGCAACAAAGAGTCACTCCAAAGTCACTAATAGTGGAGAACAAACAAAGAGATTATTGTAGGTACGAAACCACATCAAAGTTTTTCTTTTTGATTGATCTATTGGTCTATTCCTATAAGTGTCACAAACAGACCTAGAGTTTGTACTAAAATAACACCTTAAGATACACATCAACCAAAACCCTAATGTCACCTAGATACTCTAATGTCACCACAAGTATCTGCGGGTTTGATTATACGATATGCATCACACAATCTCAGATTCATCTATTCAAACCAACACAAAGAACTTAAAAGACTGCACCAAAGTTTCTACCGGAGAGTCAAAACGTGTGCCAACCCCTATGCATAAGTTCACAAGGTCACAGAACCCACAAGTTGATCACCAAAACATACATCAAGTTGATCACGTGAATATCCCATTGTCACCACAGATAAGCACATGCAAGACATACATCAAGTGTTCTCAATCCTTAAAGACTCAATCCGATAAGATAACTTCAAAGGGAAAACTCAATCCATTACAAGAAGGTAGAGGGGGAGAAACATCATATGATCCAACTATAGTAGCAAAGCTCGCGGTACATCAAGATCGTGCCAAATCAAGAACACGAGAGAGAGAGAGAGAGAGAGAGATCAAACACATAGCTACTGGTACATACCCTCAGCCCCGAGGGTGAACTACTCCCTCCTCGTCATGGAGAGTGCCGGGATGATGAAGATGGCCACCGGTGATGATTTCCCCCTCCGGCAGGGTGCCGGAATAGGGTCCCGATTGGTTTTTGGTGGCTACAGAGGCTTGCGGCGGCGGAACTCCCGATCTAGGTTTCTTTTTGGGGCTTTATGTATTTATAGGAATTTTTGGCGTCGGTTTCACGTCAGGGGTCCATGAGTCAACCACAAGGTCGGAGGGCGCGTCAGGGGGGGGGGAGGGCGCGCCCTCCCCCCTTGTGGAGGCCTCGTGGCTCTTCTGGCCCAACTCTTTTGCTTCAGGGGCTTCTTTTGGTCCATAAAAAATCACCATAAATTTTCAGCTCATTTGGACTCCGTTTGATATTCCTTTTCTGTAAAACTCAAAAACAAGGAAAAACAGAAACTGGCACTGGGCTCTAGGTTAATAGGTTAGTCCCAAAAATCATATAAAATAGCATATAAATGCATATAAAACATGCAAGATAGATAATATAATAGCATGGAACAATAAAAAATTATAGATACGTTGGAGACATATCACTCCCCATGATCCAGACTTCCTCTTAGTTGCCTTGATCTCAGGTATTAGCAGCTTCAGCAGTCTGACGAGCTCCCCAAGGAATGGGCCTCCAAGAACCTTCTCATAGTGTTCTCTTTTGTTCAGAATGGAGCTCTCCATCTATAATTTGAAATAAGGAAGGTTTAGTAAAATAATTCGGAGGTTACAAGAGTAATATAGAATTTAACTTGTTGCTATCAGGGTCTTCAAATTCTTCGGGTCTTCGGAGTATGTTGACACCATATTTTCGACGGTCAAAAACTTATTTAAGATAACCTCAAATGGATAAGTGATCTACATGAAAGAGTTCCGTATTGTCGATATGAACCTCTTTGAAGTTTGAGCCATCGCCATCCGATCTCATCTCAAGGGCCGAAACTATGCTCAAAGTACTAACATTTTGTGTCCAGACTATTGTTTGGCCAATTAAGCCTCCAATACAGCCTGATATGAGACAAGTTTATACACGGATTGTCTTTGTCTCATCAAAACGATCGGTTTTGATATAAAGATCGCCCCAATCCGAGGTCGTATGCAAAAGTTAGAGCCCGCACAGCACGATCCTGCAGTGAGCAAAATATGACGCCCGGGACCAGACACACATGTGACTATGTCTGCCGAGTTGCGTGAATAATTACCTGTTTTGTGCGAGCGATTTGGCCCTGAAGATTTCATCTAATCGAAAAATGTTCAACACGAAAGTTGTTCGTCTCGTCGAAACAAGTAAATGTGCTTTTGGGCGCATTTTCATCGAAGGTTGTTTACCACCTAAAAAATGACCAGCAAGGTGAAGCCAGTTTTAAACCGAACAGTTTTGAAAAGTTCGGACAAAACCATCCGAATTTGACTAGGGTTTTGGACATGGATCCAAGCCTTTTCCTTGCACGGGAAGTCCATCCGCCTCTTATATACCTAAGGGGTGACAGCCAATTGAACAACACACAATCGAACAAATCATCTACCAATTTTTATCTTTTATCTTTTCTCCTTTACCATAGTTTTTCTTTTTCCTCGTTCTTCGTTCGTTCTTCTTCTTGTAGTGCGGCGAACCTCGAGGCCCTAGGGGCGATCAGGTCGACCTAGGGCAGCCCATAGCCGCCGCGCACCCTGACGGGGTCCCTCCCGAGCACGTGGGGTTTCGGGTTCTAAAAAGCACCCGCCAGATTGCTTGCGTACCGCGCTTCCGGACGGGTCTCCTTTGACGTGAGCTGCCGTGTATCACCATCGGCGTTGGAGGTACACGGTGACGTGTTCGTGTGCGAACACACTTTTTGGCGACTCCACTGGGGACGAAGCTTCGAACGGTCTCCAGCCCGTTCTTGCTACGAAGAGATTGTCATCTAGGGTTTGCAGTCTACAAAGGTAATATGAATACCCAATCCCCTTGTGTAGATGCAAATATTTCATATGGTGTTACTAGTCATTCAATTAGTATACTCTATCTTCCAGCCCTAGTTTATTCAATCATGCATCTAACTACATCACTACAAAAAAATACACTTCCGTGATGATACGTGTTTATCACAGTAGGTCACGTTTTCTGTCATGCATGTACATCCATGACAATTTTGTGACAGAATCAAGATAGTCATACCTGTGCTGTCGTAGAAGTGTTCCATGACATTACCAAAATTATCATCACAGAAGTGTCCACTTCCATGACGATAAATTGCGCGTCATAGAAGTGCTTTCGTAAAGGGTAACCGACTAGTGGCATCCACCGTAACGGGTCGCCGTTAAGCTATCGGGTTCCGGTTTGGTTCCGATAACCCGTTAACAGCCTGGACCAATGGGGGATTTTCCACGTGTAAAATTCTCATTCGCCGTCAGATCCACGTGTCGGCCCGGCATTCAGACAGTTGTCATCCAGTGAATGGATGGAACACGCCTATGATACGTCGACACGTGTCTCGGCCTACAGTGGCCCATCTAGGTTAAAAGGCCGGGCCTGTCAAAATAAGCGGGCCGGCCCATTAGCGGCCTACTTGAGTCATGCCCGTTCACAAGCACGGTCCATACAATTTACATAGAATCGGCCCATCAAAGGCCCATTCTAGATTTGACAATTTCCACCCCATCGTCAGTTTCAGCCCATTAACGGTCTGCTACGTCTTTGGGCCCAATTACGGCCCGAGCTTCTTTCGTCCTGTTAGCAGCCCATCGTCAGTTCCAGCCTGCTAACGGCCTGGAACGTCTTTCGGCCTTTTCTCGGCCCATTCTGCAGTTGGGCCAATTGTAGCCCGTTGTGACATTAGGCCTGTCCTCGGCCCATTCGGTAAATGGGCCAATTCCTAGCCCATTTTGTCTTTTGTCCTGTTAATGGCCCGCACAACAGTTGGGCCTTCGACTTTGGGTCCATTAGGGGCCCACGTTCTGCATGGCAATATTTCAGCCCGACGCGACTTTCGGCCTGTTAAAAGCCTAGTTTGTAAATTGGGCCTCCTCTGGCCCATAACACTTTCAGCCTCTTACTAGCCCGTAAAGTAAAAGGGCCGAGACAAAATTGACACTTATTTCGGCCTGCTAGAGGCCCGCGGGCCATTTCCACTTAAACGGCCCTATCGAGATTTCAGCCTGTTAACAGCCTGCTAAGAGCCGTTGTTACGGTGGGCCACATCATTTGGGATCCACTATATATTATTTTGACTAGCCCAATTAAGGCCCGCTTTGACTACTGATAACCCACAAGTATAGGGGATCACAACAGTTTTTGAGGGTAGAGTATTCAACCCAAATTTATTGATTCGACACAAGGGGATCCAAAGAATATTCTCAAGTATTAGCAGTTGAGTTGTCAATTCAACCACACCTGGAAAACTTAATATCTGCAGCAAAGTATTTAGTAGCAAAGTAGTATGGAAGTGACGGTAACGGTAGAAAGGTAACAGTAGCAGTTTTGTAGTAATTGTAACAGTGGCAACGGTAAAGTAACTAAGCAAAGATCAATATGTGAAAAGCTCGTAGGCATTGGATCAATGATGGATAATTATGTCGGATGCGATTCTTCATGCAATAGTTATAACATAGGGTGACACAGAACTAGCTCCAGTTCATCAATGTAATGTAGGCATGTATTCCGAATATAGTCATACGTGCTTATGGAAAAGAACTTGCATGACATCTTTTGTCCTACTCTCCCGTGGCAGCGGGGTCCTATCGGAAACTAAGGGATATTAAGGCCTCCTTTTAATAGAGTACCAAACCAAAGCATTAACACTTAGTGAATACATGAACTCCTCAAACTACGGTCATCACCGGGAGTGGTCCCGATTATTGTCACTTTGGGGTTACCGGATCATAACACATAGTAGGTGACTATTGACTTGCAAGATAGGATCAAGAACTCACATATATTCATGAAAACATAATAGGTTCAGATCTTAAATCATGGCACTCGGGCCCTAGTGACAAGCATTAAGCATAGCAAAGTCGTAGAAACATCAATCTCAGAACATAATGGATACTAGGGATCAAACCCTAACAAAACTAACTCGATTACATGATAAATCTCATCCAACCCATCACCGTCCAGCAAGCCTACGATGGACTTACTCACGCACGGCGGTGAGCATCATGAAATTGGTGATGGAGGAAGGTTGATGATGACGACAGCGACAGATTCCCCTCTCCGGAGCCCCGAACGGACTCCAAATCAGCCCTCCTAAGGGAGATTAGGGCTTGGCGGCGGCTCTGTATCGTAAAACGCGATGAATCCTTCTCTCTGATTTTTTCTCCCCGAACGTGAACATATTGAGTTGGAGTTGAGGTCGGTGGAGCACCAGGGGCCCACGAGGCAGGGGGCACGCCCAGGGGGGCAGGCGCGCCCCCACCCTCATGGATAGGTTGTGGGGCCCCTGGTCTTGATTCTTTCGGCAGTATTTTTTATAAATTCCAAAAATATTCTCCGTGAAGTTTCATGTCATTCTGAGAACTTTTATTTCTGCACAAAAATAACACCATGGCAATTCTGCTGAAAAACAGCATCAGTCCGGGTTAGTTCCATTCAAATCATGCAAGTTAGAGTCCAAAACAAGAGCAAAAGTGTTCGGAAAAGTAGATACGATGGAGACGTATCAACTCCCCCAAGCTTAAACCTTTGCTTGTCCTCAAGGAATTCAGTTGACAAACTGAAAGTGATAAAGAAAAACTTTTACAAACTCTGTTTGCTCTTGTTGTAATTATGTAAAGCCAGCATTCAAGTTTTTAGCAAAGATTATTAACTAACCATATTCACAATAACACTTTGGTCTCATGTTTACTCATATCAATGGCATAATCAACTAGCGAGCAATAATAATAAATCTCGGATGGCAACACTTTCTCAAAACAATCATAATATGATATAACAAGATGGTATCTCGCTAGCCCTTTCTGAGACCGCAAAACATAAATGCAGAGCACCTCTGAAGATCAAGGACTGACTAAACATTGTAATTCATGGTAAAAGAGATCCAGTCATAGTCATACTCAATGTAAATTAATAGTAATGGATGCAAATGACAGCGGTGCTCTCCAACTGGTGCTTTTTAATAAGAGGATGATGACTCAACATAAAAGTAAATAGATAGGCCCTTCACAGAGGAAAGCGGGGATTTGTAGAGGTGCCAGAGCTTAATTTTTGAAATAGAGACAAATAATATTTTGAGTGGTATACTTTCATTGTCAACATAACAACCAAGAGATCTCGATATCTTCCATGCTACACACATTATAGGCGGTTCCCAAACAGAATGGTAAAGTTTATACTCCCCCACCACCAACAAGCATCAATCCATGGCTTGCCTGAAACAAGGGGTGCCTCCAACTAACAACAATCCTGGGGGAGTTTTGTTTGCAATTATTTTGATTTGGTTTGAGCATGGGACTGGGCATCCCGGTGACCAGCCATTTTCTCGTGAGTGAGGAGCGGAGTCCACTCCTCTTGAGAATAACCCGCCTAGCATGGAAGATATAGACAGCCCTAGTTGATACATGAGCTATTCAAGCATCCAAAACAGAATTTCATTTGAAGGCTTAGAGTTTGGCACATACAAATTTACTTGGAACGGGAAGTAGATACCGCATATAGGAAGGTATGGTGGACTCATATGGAATAACTTTGGGGTTTATGGAAGTGGATGCACAAGCAGTATTCCCGCTTAGTACAAGTGAAGGCTAGAAAAAGACTGGGAAGCGACCAACTAGAGAGCGACAACAGTCATGAACATGCATTAAAATTAATCAACAATGAGTGCAAGCATGAGGAGGATATAATTCACCATGAACATAAATATCGTGGAGGCTATGTTGATTTTGTTTCAACTACATGTGCGAACATGTGCCAAGTCAAGCCACTCGAATCGTTCAAAGGAGGATACCATCCTATCATACCACATCACAACCATTTTAATAGCATGTTGGCACACAAGGTAAACCATTATAAACTCCTAGCTAATTAAGCATGGCATAAGCAACTATAATCTCTAATTGTCCTTGCAAACATGTTTTATTCATAATAGGCTGAATCAGGAACGATGAACTAATCATATTTACAAAAACAAGAGAGGTCGAGTTCATACCAGCTTCTCTAATCTCAATCAGTCCATCATATATCATCATTATTGCCTTTCACTTGCACGACCGAACGGTGTGGATAATGATAATAGTGCACGTGCATTGGACTAAGCTGGAATCTGCAAGCATTTTAATACAAGGGAGAAGACAAGGCAATATGGGCTCTTTGTTAAATCAACAGCAATGCATATAAGAGCCACTTCAACATTTTCATCATGGTCTTCTCCTCTCGACCCCCAAAGAAAAGAATTAAAACTATTTACATGGGAAAGCTCCCAACAAACAAAAGAAGAACGAAAAATCTTTTTGGGTTTTCTTTTAATTACTACTACTACAGGCATGGAAAGTAAACTAGCTAAAAGCTACAACTAATTGTTTTGGTGTTTCTTAAGGTTTTTCAAACACACAAGAAGAAAACAAGAAAGGAAAATAAACTAGCAATGATAGTACAATGAAAAAGTATGAGCACCAACAACTAGCATGAGTGTGTGAACATGAATGTAATGTCGGTGAGAAATACATACTCCCCCAAGCTTAGGGTCGTACTGAGACGTAGCCGCTACTGCCTCACGAGCTGCAGCTTGGAGGCGAGATGCCTCCGTCCTCCTCTCGTACTCGTTCGCCTTCTCCCTGGTTATAACATATCTCCTTTTTTCCTGAAAGTCAAAGAAAGTAGGAGCAGGGAGAGTAATATGGACAGCACGACGTCTGTCAAAGATTAGTCGGTACTGGAGAGACTGTTCATTCCTCTCAACAAACTGATGACAAACCATACCATTAAAATCTAGATAAACAGGAGGCAACTCCATATCATTTTCACAAATGGGTACCTCAAGAAAATTAGCTAAACGGGTTGCATAAATTCCACCAAACAAATCTCCGCTAATACTGTTATGATGCAACCTTCGTGCAACAATAGCTCCCAAGTTATATTGTTTATCTCCTAATACAGCACTCTTGAGAACACTAAGATCGGGAACACACATGTGACATGCCTCGTCCTTACCCTTAATGCATCTACCTACAGAGAGAGAGCAAAATAATGTATGGCAGGAAAATGAATGCTCCCTATGGTAGCTTGCGTGATTTCCCTAGATTCCCCCACAGTTATACTAGCAAGAAAGTTTTTATATTCAGATTTGCAAGGTTCACTAGCATTACCCCACTGCGGGAGTTTACAAGCAGTATTAAAATCCTCTAAATCCATGGTATAAGATTTATCATAAAGATCAAACAGGACCATGCGAGAATTGCATGATGATGTAAATTTAAACCTTCTCACAAAGGAGTTAGTTAGGTAGTAATGTAGGGGGCACTTATCTAACACGAAGCCCTCGAGTTCAACATTACGCACATACGCGTCAAATTCCTCCTTAATGCCTGCTCGGGCCATAAAATCTTCTGACGGCCATTCACAAGGTTGCACTTGAGCTTCTCTTGGTGGTTCATGGTCCGGCTCACGTATTGCGGGCCTGGGTCCTTGCTTCCTTGAAGAACCACCTTGGTACATTTTCCTAAACATATTTCTTCCTCTGAAACATTTCTGAAATTTTTAGTGACTCAAAATTGAGGTGAACCAAACTCAACAAAATTGATAGCAACTACTCCCACAAGTGCCTAGAAACTATATCATGCATTAGAACTAGTTGGGACCAAATAAATTTGACATGCAAGCTCAAGAACAGGGTCACCTAAGCAGCAAAAATTTGCAATGAATAAAGCACTAGAACAAAAACTAATTTGACCATTGGAGGAGTCACATACCGAAGAACAATCCCCCAAAGCAGTTTTGTGAATGGGGCTTTGAGCAAGGAGATCGAAAATCACATCAACATGAGCTAGAACTCGTGCTTGAGCTGGTTGGTGATTTTTTCTGGAGGAAGAAGGAGTGTGTGGTGCTGGAATAAGTAGAGGGGGGCCACGAGGGGCCCATGAGGCAGGGGGCACGCCCAGGGGGTGGGCGCGCCCTGGACCCTCGTGGCCAGGTGGTGGCTCCCCCAGATGTGTACTCAGTGCCAACTATTCTAGAAAAAATCATATTTCAATTTCAGGGCATTTGGAGAACTTTTATTTTCGGGGTATTTTTTATTGCACAAATAATTCAGAAAACAGACCGAAAATACTATTTTTGCTTTATTTAAGCTAAATAACAGAAAGTAAAAGGAGGGTACAGAGAGTTGTGCTTCGTAACTCCATCCATCTCATGCTCATCAAAAGGAATCCACTAACAAGGTTGATCAAGTCTTGTTAACAAACTCATTCCGAATCGCACGAAACCGGAGAATTTTCTAATAGCACTAGGTTACCTCAACGGGGATATGCACGTCCCCAATAATAAGAATATCGTATTTCTTTTTGACACTAGGAAGAGGAAATTCAAAACCTCCAATAGTAATTGTTGGATTTTTTTCCAATAGAGTTGATACTGTGGACTTGAGGTTGTTTCCTCGGAAAATGTACCGTATGCTCATTACCATTAACATGAAAAGTGACATTACCTTTGTTGCAATCAATAACAGCCCCTGCATTATTCAAAAAGGGTCTACGAAGGATAATTGACATACTATCGTCCTCGGGAATATCAATAATAACAAAGTCCGTTAAAATAGTAATGTTTGCAACCACAACAGGCACATCCTCACAAATACCGACAGGTATAGCAGTTGATTTATCGGCCATTTGCAAAGATATTTCAATAGGTGTCAACTTATTCAAATCAAGTCTACGATATAAAGAGAGAGGCATAACACTAACATTGGCTCCAAGATCACACAAAGCAGTTTTAACATAGTTTCTTTTAATGGAGCATGGTATAGTTGGTACTCCTGGATCTCCAAGTTTCTTAGGTATTCCACCTTTAAAGGTATAATTAGCAAGCAAGGTGGAAATTTTAGCTTTCGATATCCTTCTTTTATTTGTAACAATATCTTTCATATACTTAGCATAAGGACTTATTTTAAGCATATTAGTCAAACGCATACGCCAAAAATAGGTCTAATCATTTCAGCAAAGTGCTCAAAATCCTCATCATCCTTTTTCTTGGTTGGTTTAGGGGGAAACGACATGGGTTTCTGAACCCATGGTTCTCTTTCTTTATCGTCCTTCCTAGCAACAAAGTCTCTCTTATCATAACATTGATTCTTTGATTGTGGGTTATCAAGATCAACAGCAGGTTCAATTTCAACATCATTGTTATTGCTAGGTTGAGCACCTTCATGAACATCATCATTAACATTATCTCTAGGTTCATGTTCATCACCAGATTGTGTTTCAGCATCAGAAATAGAAATATCATTGGGATTCTCTAGTGTGTCAATAACAAGTTCACTAGAAGCATGCAAAGTCCTATCATTTTTCTTTTTCTTCCTCTTAGAAGGACTAGGTGCATCAACATTAATTCTCTGAGAATCCTGCTCAATTCTCTTAGGGTGGCCCTTAGGATACAAAGGTTCCTGAGTCATTTTACCCCCTCTAGTCAACTCTAACAACATTATCATTTTTCTTATTATTTAATTCATTGAGCAAATCATTTTGTGCTTTAAGCACTTGTTCTACTTGAGTGGTGACCATAGAAGCATGTTTACTAATAAGTTTAAGTTCACCTTTAACTCTAGACATATAATCACTCAACTGTTCAATCATATAAGCATTACGTTTCAATTGTCTACCAACATAAGCATTGAAGTTTTCTTGTTTAACAATAAAATTATCAAACTCATCTAAGCATTGGCTAGCAGACTTATAACGAGGAATATCACCTTCATCAAATCTATAGAGAGAATTAACATTTACTACCTGTGTCGGGTTATCAAGACCATGTATTTCTTCAATACGTGGTAAATTCCTAACATCTTCAGCTTTAATACCTTTTTCTTTCATAGATTTCTTTGCCTCTTGCATATCTTCAGGACTGAGAAATATAATACCCCTTTTCTTCGGAGTTGGCTTAGGAGTTGGTTCAGGAAGTGTCCAATCATTTTCATTACTCAACATATTATTCAATAGCAATTCATCTTGATCAACAGTTCTTTCCCTGAAAACACAACCAGCACAACTATCTAGGGGGGCAGGCGCGCCCCCACCCTCGTGGACAGGGGTGGGCCCCCTGGTCTTGATTCTTTCGCTAGTATTTTTTATAAATTCCAAAAATATTCTCCGTGAAGTTTCAGGTCATTCTGAGAACTTTTATTTCTGCACAAAAATAACACCATGGCAATTCTGCTGAAAACAGCGTCAGTTTGGGTTAGTTCCATTCAAATCATGCAAGTTAGAGTCCAAAACAAGGGCAAAAGTGTTTGGAAAAGTAGATACGATGGAGACGTATCAACTACACATGTTTGTTCGTTTGTATGGCGTCCAGGAAATGTTTTGGCGTGTTAGCCCCCGTTTCAACGATGTAGCATATTCAAAGAATTATCCTACTCTATACTACCGCCTCTAAAAAACATACACTATACAATAAAAAGACTAAGGCATAGAAACGTAGAATAATCCTACACTACGGAATACAGAAATTACAGCCGAATATGCCCACTTGGCATTATAGTTCGACACCAGTGATAATAAAGCGTACACAAAAAGCAAATTACATACACTAGACAAATAAAGCTCATACATCATGGACACGCATCAAAAGAACTTACCATTTGAACTATAATCTCTTCCGAAAATAGGATTGGCCGGATTCAGATAGCACAAATTTCAGTCTGGAAAATCTCCAATTCCTTCGTGGTTACCTCAGTGTCTCATTTCATTTTTTTGACTCTTGCATCTAATACTTGCAAGTCCAGTCTCAACTTGTTGATTGCACGTTGATAATCATGCACACGTTGTCTTGCCACCTCTAGTTGATGCTTGAGAACATCAGCACATTCCAATTCCAATCCATAATCATTTGGTAGCGGCCATGCCGCACTGCTCGTAGATCTTTGTGTTGATGTCACTTCATCCTGAAATGTTTCTGTAAGTACACATGACTAGGGAAAAAATATAGTTACAACAGTGAAGCGAGCAAGACAGACTATTTTGTACATGGCAAAACAGGACTAACAATAATGTTACACGTCATGAAGCATAAGCAGGTGATATTTTAAAAATTATAAAAATGGTAGTCTGTGCAGCCCGCATACAGAAATCTCTCTTAGCTCACCAGAGGAGCATGATGTTGGGGCCAAATCCAGAACACATACAGGTTACAAATTTAGACAACACTTTGCGTATAAGTAAGCAAGCAGTTGGCCATTCTGTAGCTCAATTAAAGTCCTAGGGAGCATAATGAACAGCAGAGGGATTCATACAAACCTACTACAGCAAGCAAAACTATGCAATCATTAGCCTAGTATAAACTAGATTGTGAGCCTCATGCACTAATAGTTGGTTAATAGACTTCAAAGGTACAGGCACACTTCGCCAGAGTAATTAAATGGCAAGGCCTTTAATTATGTCAACTAATAGTTATACAAGTACCCACCATCAGGCATCATTGTTTGGGCATCTGATTAACTGAGGACAAATAACGCAATTGAAAAGAGCAATTTAACTATACCTGAAACAAACAAGCAATTGAACTATTGAGTTGGATACAGTGACTTACCTTAACTGGTTGAACATGCTCTGTGCTCCTCCTCCTTCTCTTGCAAGGCTCCTTCCTAACATCTTGTACTTGGAAATCCTCAATCTTATGTTCATTGCACCCCCTCTGCAAGGTGACACAAACTAGTAACTCATCTCCTTGGAAGATAAATATGCATACTTTCCAGTCTGTGAACAACACAAAAGGATGAGATTCTAACAAAACAACACCACATAATGAAACATGCCACATCTCTTGCACACAATGAAATGAGCATTTACTATGTGTGCACGATGTAAAAACTAGGCATACCTTCGAACTGGATCTCCAGGTACTCTTGGAGAGCCTACTTTGGTGTACAACCAAACCTTTATATCACCTATGAGTTAGACAAGCCCCCACTACAGCAGCCCTTAGTGTTTAAATCGTTGACAAGCTCTGTTAGAGTGTTAGGTCAAGAAAAGCAAGTGACCAAAGCAAACAGTCCTAGTATGGCTGGTTGATACAAACAAGCAATTGAACATATGTGTGAGCAAATCTTACATATCAAGAAAAGAAGCAAAGAAGGAGGCTTAAAGACCATCACTTGATTGACCAGATTTAAGGGGCATTTAAACATCATGTGCAACGTATGAACTAACATAAACATTGCATATTCCGGATTCTATAATGAAATGCACATCTATTAGGTTATGCCATGTATGATGATGCCTAAATGTACACCATAGCAGGCAGGAGTGATTCATCATTGCACACACAATTGAATTGCAGGTTAAGGGCTAGTTCTATTCCACCTTTCAGAGCTTATTGTCAAAATAAGCCATAAAAGATGTAAAGAAGTCATTTTTGAGTTATGGGCTTGGGCTTAACTTATTTCGCTTTGGAGGGGCGTGTTTCGGGTAGAACCTCACTAAAAATTGAAGGGAAGGGGAATAGTGAAATGACTCTATTGTCTGCCTATATTACACTCAAAATGCCACTACTCACGCCCGCGTCACACCTGACCGTCAAGTAAAAGCAAACACGCAAGCGTTCATTGCCATGCCTGCTTGCATCTCCTCTCCCCTTTCCCTCTACCTCGATCCCCTTCCTGCAGCGCTAGGGTTCCTCCAGCGAGCCGTCGCCACTGGTCCCATCTGGCCTGGTCCTTGATGATACTCTGTCTAGCTAGGCTACATGGCCGGCGGATAGGGCCAAATCTCCCCGGCTGCTCCTCCCTCTGGCGCCGCCCCTCATTCTCATGGTCTCCAGGAGCTGCTCCACCGTGGTCCGTCCAACGCACTACTCTGCGAGCGCCGCACAACTACAGTCGATGCCACAATGCGAAAGAAGGCACCTCGTTCCCCCTGCCCTCTTCCCAGGCCATGGCCTTGAGGTGCTGTTGAAGGATGAGCTCATCCAACAAGGTGACGATCTCCTTTGATTTTTTGCGAAATTTTCATTTTGATCCGCTATACGATGAAATGCTATGAGCTGCTTCTGCTGCTGCTATATGATGCATTGCTATGAGTTGCTCCTGCTGCTGCTATATGATGAATTGCTATGAGCTGCTGCTGCTATATGATGAATTTCTATGAGCTGCTGCTGCTATATGATGAGTTGCTATAAGCTGCTCCTGCTGCTGCTATATGATGAATTGCTATGAGCTGCTCCTGTTGCTGCTATATGATGAATTGCTATGAGCTGCTCCTGCCACTGCTATATGATGAATTGCTATGAGCTGCTGCTAGTATATGATGAATTGCACATTGCTGCTGCTGCTGTATGATGAGTTGCTATGAGCTGCTGCTGCTATATGATGCTTTCAGGTGGTGCTGCTGTATGATAATAACCAGCCACTTGGACCATCGAATTTCGATAAATAATTGTTCTTCATTTAAATTTGGGTCATGCGTTCTTCGTTTAAATTAGGCAATGGGATCTCTATGGAAGACATTGACCAAAGTAGATTGTGCCAAGTAGATGGTATCTTTGTATTTGCATTTTGAACAAATATTGACGGTCTGTTTTCCTATCATATTAATTACTGCACTGGGTTCAATTTGTGATGTTTGCAAGTCAAATTAATTTCCATATGGGCAACAAAATGAAAAAATATAATGTAATCTAGACTTTTCACTAATCATACCAAAGATAAGCTGAAAAGGAAGGCAATGAAAAGAACTGGTTGGCTTATTGCCTGGAGCTTATATTCAAAGGTGCTTATTTTCTTACGATAACAAGTAATAACTGTCCCTAAGAAACTTTGCCAATAGAACTGACATACAAATAACATGTCACGATGAATTGCAATGGGGAGTGACCTACCATAGCATACTGTATAGGCTCACCGCTGCCTCTCCTTTTCTTGTGATGTTCCATGAAATTGCCACATACATCTTGTACTTTTTCATTGCGTAACCCTATCTGCAAGTTGACACGGCTAATTTCAGACATCTCTACATGATAATACATTGCATATCCCTTGCACATATTTAAACCACCAATTAACGATTGTGTGCGTAGCATAAACTAGCCATGACTATGTGTGTTGGACTAGCAGGCACTCTAAGGGAGCCTAATGTAGTGCACTGGAATTCCTACATGCCACCTACGGTTTTGTGTAATGTACTACCTCTGTTCCTAAATATATGTCTTTGTAGAGATTCTAGTATGGACAACATACAGATGTATATAGATGCATTTTTGAGTGTAGATTCACTCATTTTGCTCTGTATGTAGCCTATAAAGGAATCTCTAGAAAGACTTATATTTAGGAACGGAGGTAGTATCATGTATGACATCTACATATCTAATTTAGCAGCCAGTAGTAGAAATCATTGTCTGCACAAAGGGATTACTGGTCGAAAATCCTAGAAAAGCATGCTGGCAGGCACACAACAATACAAGAGAGAGACACACTTACAAGATCATAGCAATGCCTCAGTCCATGATCTTGGTTGGCCAAGCTGTTAGATCTAGAAGAAACATCGTCCTTCTAGTTTTTGCTAGCTGCATAACATGTAACAGGGACCTGTTAGTATATTTGAAGTACATCGGGTTGATGCTGGACGAGTTTAAAGGTGACAAGTACCTAGGCCGTAGAGGGTGCTTGGCATCTTGCCAGACGGCGGGAATCAGGTTAGAAACGTCAAGGGTGATGACGCTGCGCTGGCTGTCTGATACGCTCCAACATATCTATAATTTTTGATTGTTCCATGCTGTTATATTATCATTCTTGGATGTTTTAAAATCATTTTATAGCAACTTTATATCATTTTTGGGACTAACCTATTGACCCAGTGCCCAGTGCTAGTTGCTGTTTTTGCTTGTTTTTTACATCGCAGGAAATCAATATCAAACGGAGTCCAAACACCGCGAAACTTTTTGTGGATTTTTTATGGACCAGAAGACTACCAATGGGTCGGAGCAGCACCTGGGGGGATGCCCCAAGGGGGCACAACCCACCAGGGCATGCCTGGGGGCCAGGCGCGCCCATGTGGGTTGTGCCCACCTCGGTGGCCTCCCCCACCCCCTCTTTGCCCTATAAAATCCCGAATATTCCAAAAAACCTCAGGGAGACCCTAGATCAGAAGTTCCGCCGCTGCAAGGCTCGTAGCCATGAGAAACCAATCTATACCCCGTTCTGGCATCCTGCCGGAGGGGGAATCATCACCGATGGCCATCTTCGTCATCCCGATGGCCACCACGATGAGGAGGGAGTAGTCCACCCTCGGGGCTGAGGGTTTGTACCAGTAGCTATGTGTTTAATCTCTCTCTCATGTTCTTGAGATTTCATGATCTTGATGTATCGCGGGCTTTGTTAATATAGTCAGATCATATGGTGTTTTCCCCTCGCTATCTTGTTGTGATGAATTGTGTTTTCCCTTTGAGATTTCGTTTTATCAGATTGAATACTTTTATGGATTTGAGAGCACTTGATACATGTCTTGCATATGAATACTCGTGGTGACAATGGGGTATCGTATTGATTCACTTGATATATGTTTTGGCACTCAACTCGCGGATTCCCGTAGTGACATTGGGGTAATCTACGCATAGGGGTTGATGCACGTTCTTGTCTTTGTTTCTCCGGTAGAAATCTTGGGGCACTCTTTGAAGTTCTTTGTTATGGATTGAGTATTATGAATCCGAAATTATTTGGTATTATTTTAGTACAAACTCTTGGATAGATCGATCGAAAAGAATAGCTTCGAGGTGGTTTCGTACCCTACAAACAATTTCTTCTTATGTTCTCCGCTAGATAGGAACTTTGGAGTGATTCTTCATCGCACTGTGAGGGGTGGTTATATAATCGAATTATATTAGCACTGTTGAGAGATTGCACTAGCGAAAGTACAAACACTATGCCTGGTTTTTCAAGCATTGCAATACCGTTTGTGCTCACTTTTATCGATTGCTACCTTGCTGTTTTTGTTTATTCAGATCATAAATATATTTCTACCATCCTACACTTTTATCACCATCTCTTCGCCGAACTACTGCACCTATACAATTTGCCATTGTATTGGGTGTGTTGGGGACACAAGAGATTTCTTGTATTTGGTTGCAGGGTCATTTGAGAGAGACTATCTTCATCCTATGCCTCCTGCGGATTCATAAACCTTAGGTCATCCACTTGAGGGAAAATTGCTACTGTCCTACAAAACTCTGCGCTTGGAGGCCCAACACATGTCTACAAGAATAAAGTTGTGTAGTAGATATCAAGCTCTTTTCTGGCGCCGTTGCTGGGGAGGTGAGTGCTTGAAGGTATATCTTTAGATCTTGCAATTGAATCTTTTAGTTTCTTGTTTCATCACTAGTTCGGTTTATAAAAGAAAACTACATAAAAATGGAATTGAGGTTGCGTCATATTATTCATCTTTATAATGTATTTCGTGAAAATGATGGAAAGGAAAATTGTGCTCAATTGATAGAAGAAGAATTCAATAGAATGTTTGGTATAAATGATGAGCGTGATTGCAATGTTGTTAGTATGAATTCTTTGAATATCCATGATGCTAATGATATGCAAAGCCATAAGCTTGGGGATGCTATGTTTGATGAAGATGATATTTTTAGTCCCCCAAGATTTGATGTGTAACTTTTTTATAATGATTGCATGCCTCCTTTTTATGATGATTATAATGATGAAAGTGGATTTGGACAGGTTAAGACTTTATTTAGTGATGAATCCACCATTTTGGATGAGGCTTCAATTGACTATGATAACAAAGTTGATGATAACAAAGTTGCTATCTATGATTATTATGGTGATGACATGTATGCTATAAAGAATAATGATAACCATGGAACTTGTCATCATGATTTTAATTTTCACTCCCATGATAGTTATTTTGTTGAGTTTGCTCCCACTACTATTCATGAGAATAAATTTGCTTATGTGGAGAGTAATAAAATTTCTATGCTTGTGGATCATGAAAAGAATGCTTTATGTGATAGTTATATCATTGAATTCATTCATGATGCTACTGAAAATTATTATGAGAGAGGAACACATGCTTTTACATATTGCAATAATATCAATTTTCCTCTTTTTATGTTGGAAGTTTTTGTGTCATACTTGTTTTGCCTTCCTATGCTAGTTGATTCTTGTTCCCATAAATTGTTTGATCACAAAATCCCTATGCATAGGGAGTGGGTTGGACTTAAATGTGCTTGCCATGTGCTTCATGATGCTCTCTTTGTGTTCCAATTCTTATCTTTTATGCGAGCATCACTGAAATCATCATGCCTAGCTAAAAGGCATTAAAGAAAAGCGCTTGTTGGGAGACAACCCAACACTTTTACCTATTGTTTTTGTGTGTTCACATGATTAAGATATTGTGGTAATCATGTTTTATTGCTTTTGTTTCAATAAAGTGCCAAGTAAAGCCTTTGGGATCATGTTGGGTGATAGTTGATTGGATCTTGTTGAAAAATATAAACTTATGCGCTCACGAAAATAATTCTAATTTTAAAAAGAAGAGTGCTTTTGAGTTGATTATTTTTGCAGAATATTAATATAAAAATTGCTCACGTGGTCCTAATTGTTTCAAAAAAATTGGAGTAGCAGAAGTATGGTTATTCTGCAGATCATTACAGATTGTTCTGTTTTTGATAGATTTTGTTTTCGATGCATAGTTTGCTTGTTTTCTAGTTTATATGGCTTATATTGCTCAATATAAATTGTGCAAATGATATGATATAGTAGCCATTGCATGGAAATAATTATGGATCTTGTCATTGACAGTACCAAAGTGAAATGGTTTGCTCTTTCTCATACTAACCTATCTCACGAAGTTTCGTTAAGTTTTGTGTGATTGAAGTTTTCAAGTTTTGGGTGAGATGTTGATATGAGGAGAATAAGGAGTGAAAAGACCTTAAGCTTTGGGATGCCAAAGGCACCCCAAGTTAATATCCAAGGAAGATCCAAGGAACTAAGCTTGGGGATGCCCCGAAAGGCATCCCCTCTTTCGTCTCCAACATTATCATGGTAACCTCACTTGGAGCTACATTTTTATTTGTCACATGATATGAGTTTTGCTTGGAGAGTCAATTTATTTTGCTACGATTTTCTTGCTGTTATTTAGAATAATATTTTGCATCTTTATTTTCAATAAAAATGTCAAGGTTAGCCTTCACCATGCTTATTTTGCAAGTATACATGTTGTTGTTTGAAAACAGAAAGTTTACCACTGTTGCAAAAATTCCCTAGAAAATTCAGAATGCGATAAAATGTTGAACCTTTTTGCAAAATAAGCTCTGATAAATTTTCTACAGTTCGGTAGTTTTTCATGATCTTTAGAGTTTAAGAAGTATTGATACTCTTGCATTCTTTATAGACTATACTGTTTTGGCAGATTTCTGTTATGTTTGCATTGTTTGCATATGTTTGCTTGTTTAATGATTCTATTTGAGGATAGGAGTATTAAATATGCAGAGGCATTTAGTATTTAATGATGAATAATAATTTTAGTGATTTTCTACAGTAGAGAATGATAAGGTTTTTGCATTGATTTATAGTAACTTATCTCACGAGTTCTTGTTGAGTTTTGTGTGGATGAAGTTTTTAAGATTTAGGGAAACCGTGATATAAAAGGAATTAAGGAGACACAAAAGCTCAAGCTTGGGGATGACCAAGGCATCCCAAGATAATGTTCCAATAAGTCTCAAGCATCTAAGCTTGGGGATGCCCCGGTAGGCATCCCACCTTTCTTCATCAACAATTATCGGTTAGTATCGGTTGAGCCTAAGTTTTTGCTTCTTCACATGATGTGTGCTATTGTTGAAATGTCATTTTATTTTCGTTTTGCTTGCTATTTTAATAAAATACTTAGATCTGAAAATTTAAATAAGAGAGAGTCCGCACATAGCTATCTATTTACTTAACTACTCGATTGATCTTTACTTATATCTTTTTGGAGTAGTTTGTCATTTGCTCTAGTGCTTCACTTATATCTTTTTGAGCATGGTGTGATTTAGTACTTTTTAACAAATTCTCGCTTGCTTCACTTAAATTAATTTGATAGAAAGGTATATTATGCTCATGATCTTCACTTATACTCCCTCCGTCCGAAAATACTTGTCATCAAAATGGATAAAAGGGATGTATCTAGAACTAATATACGTCTAGATACATCCCCTTTTATTCATTTTGATAATAAGTATTTCCGGACGGAGGGAGTATTTATTTGAGCTTATCAAAAGCAACACATGAAAATTAGTCCCAAAGTGGTAGATATCCAAGAAGGATATAATAAAAACTTTCACGAAGATCATTGGAGAAAATAAACTTGATTCCTTGTAATAGTTTTGAGATATGATGATGTGATAGGTGAGTCATGTTGATGAGTAATTGTGCTTTAGTAAGAATATTGGTGTTATGGTTTGTGATTCCCTATGCAAGCACGAAAGTCAATAGTTATGCAATCAAATTACGTCCTAGTTGTGGTGCATTATTCGTTGTTAATTATGCTCAATGCTCACTTATGAGATTATTCGTTTCTTGGTTGCTCGCTTCTCAATCTTTTGCTACCCTTCATTTTGCACTAAGTATGATCACTACATGTGCATCCAAAATCCTTTAAACCAGTTTTGCCACATTAGTCCACTATACCTACCTATATGCGGTATTCTTTTGCCGTTCTAAGAAAATTTGTATGTGCCATCTCTAATTTTCAAAATAAATTTCTCTTTTGTGTGCTCGTACCGCTCGTGAGGCGGTGAGGGGTGGCCAATATTTTCCATGCTAGATGTGTTATTCTCACGATGAGTGTTTATTCACTTGTCATTGCACGAGATTAAGGCAAAGGTATTAGGGATGCCCAGTCCCGAAATGAAAAATGAATTTACTTTATGTTGTCAAATAATAAATTCCTTGGAAAGTGTTGGTATGGAGGGCACCTGTGGATACGGTTAGCCATGGAAAGTGAAACTATGGTGGAAAAAGGAATAAACTTTATTTTCTGTTTGGGAACCGCCTATGATATATCTAGCATGGAAAGTGTTGGGAGCTCTAAGTCATTTTCGTTGGTGGGAAAAGTATGCCTCTCAAAATGTTTTTATCTCTCAATTTTTGCTTCGAGCTCCGGCACCTCTACAAATCCCTACTTCCCTCCGCGAAGGGCCTTTCTTTTACTTTATGCAATTTTTATTTTTTAATATTAGTCTCCATCTTCTCTTATAAAAGCACCAACTAGGGGGCACTATGATCGTACTTGAGCATTGTGTGTAGTTAATATGCGAATGTGTTTCATGAATGGATCAATGATTGAGCATGATGGGCTAGGGATAACTTATTTTAGCGTTGATATTTTGAAAGACATGGTTGCTTGTTGATATGCTTGAGTATTTAAGTCTCATGTCAAAACTAGACTATTGCTTTGAACCATATAAAAGTCCAAATGTCCATGCTATAAAGAAAAAAGTATGAGATGACATGTTAGGCAGCATTCCACATCAAAAATTCTGTTTTTACCATTTACCTACTCGAGGACGAGAAGGAATTAAGCTTGGGGATGCCGATACATCTCCAACATATCTATAATTTTTATTGTTCCATGTTGTTATATTATTATTGTTGGATGTTTACAATCATTTTATAGCAACTTTATATCATTTTTTGGGACTAACCTATTGACCCAGTGCCTAGTGCTAGTTGCTATTTTTTGCTTTTTTACATCGTAGGAAATCAATATCAAGCGGAGTCCAAACACCGTGAAACTTTTTGTGGATTTTTGATGGACCAGAAGACCACCAATGGGCCAAAGCAGCACCTGGGGGTGCCCTGAGTGGCGCACAACCCACCAGGGCATGACTGGGGGCCCAGGCGCACCCAGGTGGGTTGTGCCCACCTCGGTGGCCTCCCGCACCCCCTCTTTGCCCTATAAAATCCCAAATATTCCAAAAACCCTCGGGGAGACCCTAGATCAGAAGTTCCGCCGCCGCAAGGATCTGTAGCCATGAGAAACCAATCTAGACCCCGTTCCGGCACCCTGTCGGAGGGGGGAATCATCACCGGTTGCCATCTTCATCATCCCGGCGGCCACCACGATGAGGAGGGAGTAGTCCACCCTCGGGGCTGAGGGTTTGTACCAGTAGCTATGTGTTTAATCTCTCTCTCTCTCTCTCTCTCTCTCTCTCTCTCTCTCGTGTTCTTGAGATGTCGTGATCTTGATGTATCGTGGGCATTGTTAATATAGTCGGATCATATGGTGTTTTCCCCTCTCTATCTTGTTGTGTTGAATTGAATTTTCCCTTTGAGATTTCGTTTTACCGGATTGAATACTTTTATGGATTTGAGAGCACTTGATATATGTCTTGCATATGAATACTCGTGTTGATAATGGGGTATTGTATTGATTCACTTGATATATGTTTTGGCACTCAACTCGCGGATTCCCGCGGTGACATTGGGGTAATCTATGCATAGGGGTTGATGCATGTTCTTTTCTTTGTTTCTCCGGTAGAAATCTTGGGGCACTCTTTGAAATTCTTTGTGTTGGATTGAGTATTATGAATCTGCAATTATTTGGTATTATTTTAGTACAAAATCTTGGATAGATCGATCAGAAAGAATAGCTTCGAGGTGGTTTCGTACCCTACAAACGATTTCTTCTTATGTTCTCCGCTAGATAGGAACTTTGGAGTGATATTTCATCGCACTTTGAGGGGTGGTTATATGATCCAATTATATTAGCACCGTTGAGAGATTACACTAGCGAAAGTACGAACCCTAGGCCTTGTTTTCAACCATTGCAATACCGTTTGTGCTCACTTTTATCGATTTCTACCTTCCTGTTTTTATTTATTCAGATTATAAAAATATATTTCTACCATCCATATTACACTTTTATCACCATCTCTTCGCCGAACTAGTGCACCTATACAATTTGCCATTGTACTGGGTGTGTTGGGGACACAAGAGATTTCTTGTATTTGATTGTAGGGTCGTTTGAGAGAGACTATCTTCATCCTACGCCTCCCATGGATTGATAAACCTTAGGTCATCCACTTGAGGGAAAATTTCTACTGTCGTACAAAACTCTGCGCTTGGAGGCCCAACACGTGTATACAAGAATAAAGTTGCATAGTAGACATCACTATCGAGGTCCGGTAAGGAGATCTAGAACCGTCGAGTAGGGTGTTTGTGGAGCGGCTCCGGTAGGGTGGACTATGGTGTGGGTGATGTCTGCTAGGACTACGTCGGTATTTCCCCAAAGAGGAAGGGATGATGCAGTATAGCATCGGTAGGTATTTCCCTCAGTGATGAAACCAAGGTTATCGAACTAGTAGGAGAACCAAGCAACACAACGTAAACAGCACCTGCACACAAATAACAACTACTCGCAACCCGATGTGTTAAAGGGGTTGTCAATCCCTTTCGGGTAACGTCGCCTCAAGATAGGCAAACAGACGTGCAATAAATTGTAGTATATTGATAGATCAAACGCCAAATAAAATAATAAGAATAACACGCAGCAAGGTATTTTTTGTATTTTTGGTTTAATAGATCTGAAAATAAATGCAAAGGAAAATTAGATCACAAAGGCAAATAATATGAGAAAGAGACCCGGGGGACGTAGGTTTCACTAGTGGCTTCTCTCTCGAAAAATAGCAAACGGTGGGTAAACAAATTACTATTGGGCAATTGATAGAACTTCAAATAGTCATGACAATATCCAGGCAATGATCATTAGATAGGCATCACATCCAAGATTAGTAGACCGACTCCTGCCTGCATCTACTACTATTACTCCACACATCGACCGCTATCCAGCATGCATCTAGTGTATTAAGTTCATTAAGAAACAGAGTAATGCAATAAGAACGATGACATGATGTAGACAAGATCTATCTATGTAGATATAGACCCCATCGTTTTACCCTTAGTAGCAACGAACATACGTGTCGGTTCCCCTTCTGTCGCTGGGATCAAGCACCGTAAGATTGAACCCACTACAAACCACCTCTTCCCATTGCAAGATAAATAGATCAAGTTGGCCAAACAAAACCCAAATACCGGAGAAGAAATACAAGGCTATAAGCAATCATGCATATAAGAGATCAAAGAAACTCAAATAATTTTCATGGATATAAAAAGATAGATCTGATCAAAAACTCAAAGTTCATCGGATCCCAACAAACACACCGCAAAAAGAGTTACATCATATGGATCTCCAAGAGACCATTGTATTGAGAATTCAGCGAGAGAGAGGAAGCCATATAGCTACTAACTATGGACCCGAAGGTCTACAAAGAACTACTCACGCATCATCGGAGAGGCACCAATGGAAGTGGTGAACCCCTCCGTGATGGTGTCTAGATTGGATCTGGTGGTTCTGGACTCTGCGGCGGCTGTAATTGATTTTCGTCGACTCCCCTAGGGTTTCTGGAATATTTGGGTATTTATAGAGCAAAGAGGCGGTCCGGGGGGCACCCGAGGTGGGCAGAACCCACGAGGGCGCGCCTGGGCCTCCTGGCGCGCCCTGGTGGTTTGTGCTCTCCTCAGAGCACCCCAGGTGCAGCCTTGGCCGATTAGGTGTCTTCTGGTCCAAAAAAAATTCTCCGTGAAGTTTCGTTGCATTTGGACTCCGTTTGGTATTGATTTCCTGCGATGTAAAGAACATGTAGAAAATAGCAACTCGCACTTGGCACTATGTCAGTAGGTTAGTACCAAAAAATGATATGAAAGACTATAAAATGATTATAAAACATCCAAGATTGATAATATGGCAGCATGGAAGAATCAAAAATTATAGATACGTTGGAGACGTATCAGCATCCCCAAGCTTAACTCCTGCTCGTCCTCGAGTAGGTAAGTGATAAAAACAGAATTTTTGATGTGGAATGCTGCCTAACATGTCATATCATATTCTTTTCTTTATAGCATGGACATTTCGACTTTTATATGATTCAAAGCAATAGTCTAGTTTCGACATGATAACTTAAATACTCAAGCATATCAACAAGCAACCATGTCTTTCAAAATATCAATGCTAAAATGAGTTATCCCTCGCCCATCATGCCCAATCATTGATCCATTCACGAAACACACTCGCATATTAACTACACCCAATACTCAAGTACGATCATATTGCCTCCTAGTTGGCGCTTTCATAAGAGAAGATTGAGACTCAAATTCAAAACAAAAATTGCATAAAGTAAAAGAAAGGCCATTCGCAGAGGGAAGTAGGGATTTGTGGAGGTGCCAGAGCTCAAAGCGAAAAACTTAGAGATAAAAACATTTTGGGAGGTGTGTGTTTCCCACCAACGAAAACGACTTAGAGTTCCCAACACTTTCCATGCTAGATATATCATAGGAGGTTCCCAAACAGAAAATAAAGTTTATTCCTTTTTCCACCATACTTTCACTTTCCATGGCTAACCGTATCCATGGGTGCCCTCCATACCAACACTTTCCAAGGAATTTATTATTTGACAACATAAAGTAAATTCATTTTCATTTCGGGACTGGGCATCCCTAATACCTTTGCCTTACTCTCGTGCAATGACAAGTGAATAAACACTCATCGTGAGAATAACACATCTAGCATGGAAAATATTAGCCACCCCTCACCGCTCTGCGAGCGGTACGAACACACAAAAGAGAAGTTTATTTTGAAAATTAGAGATGGCACATACAAATTTGCTTAGGACGGCAAAAGAATACCGCATATAGGTAGATGCCGCTGGCAGTGAATGGGCTCTGGTACGTGATACGTCTCCAACGTATCTATAATTTTTGATTGTTTAATGCTATTATATATTCTGTTTTGGATGTTTAATGGGCTTTATTATGCACTTTTATATTATTTTTGGGACTAACCTACTAACCCAAGGCCCAGTGCAAATTGCTGTTTTTTGCCTATTTCAGTGTTTCGCAGAAAAGGAATATCAAACGGATTGAAACCTTCGGGAGAGTTATTTTTGGAACAAATGTGATCCAGAGGACTTGGAGTGGACGTCAAGAAACGAACGAGGAGGCCACGAGGCAGGGAGGTGCACCTGCCCCCCTGGGCGCCCCCCACCCTCGTGGGCCCCTCATGGCTCCCCTAACCGAATTCCTTCGCCTATATATACTCATATACCCCGAAAACATCAAAGAGGACCACGAAACCCTATTTCAATCGCCGCAACCTTCTGTACCTATGAGATCCCATCTTGGGGACTTTTCCGGCGCTCCGCCGGAGGGGGAATCGATCACGGAGGGCTTCTACATGAACACCATAGCCTCTCCGATGATGTGTGAGTAGTTTACCTCAGACCTTCGGGTCCATTGTTATTAGCTAGATGGCTTCTTCACTCTCTTTGGATCTCAATACAAAGTTCTCCTCGATCTTCTTGGATATCTATTCGATGTAACTCTTTTTGCAGTGTGTTTGTCGAGATCCGATGAATTGTGGGTTTATGATCAAGATTATCTATGAACAATATTTGAATCTCCTCTGAATTCTTTTATGTAGGATTTGTTATCTTTGCAAGTCTCTTCGAATTATCAGTCTGGTTTGGCCTACTAGATTGATCTTTCTTGCAATGGGAGAAGTGCTTAGCTTTGGGTTCAATCATGCGGTGCTCGATCCCAGTGACAAAAGGGGAAACGACACGTATTGTATTGTTGCCATCGAGGATAAAAAGATGGGGTTTATATCATATTGCTTGAGTTTATCCCTCTACATCATGTCATCTTGCCTAATGCGTTACTCTATTCTTATGAACTTAATACTCTAGATGCATGCTGGATAGCGGTCGATGTGTGGAGTAATAGTAGTAGATGCATAATCATTTCGGTCTACTTGTCGCAGACGTGATTCCTATATACATGATCATGCCTAGATATTCTCATAACTATGCACTTTTCTATCAATTGCTCGACAGTAATTTGTTCACCCATTGTAATACTTATGCTATCTTGAGAGAAGCCACTAGTGAAACCTATGGCCCCGGGGTCTATTCTCCATTATATTAATCTCCTGTCAACAAGCTATTTCTGTCGCCGTTTATTTTGCACTCTTTACTTTCAATCTTTATCATAAAAATACCAAAAATATTATCTTATCATCTCTATCAGATCTCACTTTTGCAAGTGGCCGTGAAGGGATTGACAACCCCTTTATCGCGTTGGTTGCAAGGTTCTTATTTGTTTGTGTAGGTACGAGGGACTTGCGTGTGGTCTCCTATTGGATTGATACCTTGGTTCTCAAAAACTGAGGGAGATACTTTTTTTTGACTGGTGACTATAGGGAAACCCCCCCACAACATTTAACTTTTATTGAAAAGAGAAGAATACAGTGTACAAAGATTACAAGGGGTAATCATAACAGAAAAGAAAAAGAGAGGAAACTAAACAACTAAGAATACAAAAACCTCATGGGGGTAGAAAGGAAATCCATTTTAGAAGCTCCTCCTTGTATCTAGCCTTGACTCTGTGTTGCATGAGTGTAATATCATGGATAAATGCACTTCTCCATTTATTTAAACTCTGCCTCTCATGCCTGAACACTCTTGCATTCCTGATTATCCAAATGTTCCAGCAAGCAACAAAAACAACTTCAGTAAAGAAAGGCTTTGCAAAATCCTGTTTAGCTTGCATAGCAATAGCAGACATGTCATCCCCAGGTGGCCATGTAACTTGAAGATAGTTCCATATTCTCACACTAAAGTTGCATTCAAAGAACAGGTGGTTTCTGGTCTCTCGAGTCATCAAGGGACAAAGAAAGCAATTAACCCCATCATCCAGATGCCAATGCCTTCTTTCCACCATATCTTTGGCATTGAGCCTGTCCATGATTAACATCCAGGCAAAAACTTTGATTTTCATTGTGCAGGAGGATTTCCATATCCACAAAAGTAGAGGGTTAAAAGACATATTAGAATGCATGAAAGAGTAAAACAGCTTTGGCTTAAATGCATTACATGTCCCCTGCCAGAACCAAATGTCCTTTGCCTCCACTTCTCTACTACAGGAGACCATAAGACCTTGTACAGTCATAAATTCCTGATATGCCTATGCAGATAGAGGCAAATGAAACATATTAATCATATCCTGTGATTGGAAGGCCTCAAAGACTGTGATCCATGGATCTTTCACATAAGAAAAAAGCCTAGGGAACCTAGATTGCAAAGGTGCAACTGAATCCCCAATCTTCCATTTGTCAGACCAAAACAGACCAGAGTGTCTAGAATTGACTTGAACCCAAGTTTGTGTTCCTATAATGACCCAGCAACTTACAGATATCCTTCCACCAAAAAGAACCACAAACATCAGTCCCCTGAGGAACAGAAGAATGATAGTATGTGTCCCAAATAAGAGAGACCCATGGTAGATCAACCCTATTTAAGAATTTGTGCAAATGTTTGAGCAAGAGAGCCATGTTCTGTACACCCAAGTTCAGAATTCCCAAACCACCTTTATTTTTAGGACTACAAATGAGATCCCAAGCTGCCAGGGATGGTGATGGCTCATCCCTGTGCTTTCTCCATAGACACCGCCTCTGAATTCTCTCTAGTTGCTTTAATATTCCTACAGGAGCAAGCAAGCTACCAAGATAAAAGATGGGCATGGAAGACAGAGCAGAATTCAGGAACTGAAGCCTTTCCCCTTGATTCAAAGGGGAAGAACTAGCTGTCATCCTTCTCTCCATACAGTCAACAAGTGGCATAAAATCCACCATTTTAGGCCTGGTAGTGCCAACAGGTAGGCCAAGATAAGTGAAAGGCATTTTACCCACTTGACAACCAAAAGCAGCAGCCAAACCAATGATAGAGTGCTCATTAACATTTAACGGCACCATAGAAGACTTGTGATAGTTAACAACTAGCCCAGTTGATGTGGAAAACACTTGCAACTTGTCCTTCAGAGCCATAAGCTGATTTTTATCTGCTGGTAAGATGATTAGGGTATCATCGGCATATTGCACTATGGGATAGTCCTGATCATGGCATGGTATTGACAGCTGTAAAATTCCCCTCCCGAACATATCATTTACCACTGACTGTAACAGATCAGCAGCAATAACAAAAAGTAAAGGTGAGAGACAGTCTCCTTGCCTAACCCCTTTCTTACAGAGAAACTGCCTACCAGGATCACCATTAAAGAGGACTGATGATGTCCCAGTAGAAAGTAACTGCTTGACCCAGGAAATCCATTTCTGATTGAAGCCTTTGAACTTGAGGATCTGTAGAATAGCTTCATGTTCAATTGAATCAAAGGCCTTTTCAAAATCCAGTTTAAGAATCACCATAGGCCTTTTTGATTGGAGACATTGATGCAAATATTCCAGGGACCAACCAATACAATCCTGAATAGTCCTGCTCTTAATAAAACCATACTGATTCTTATGTATGCATGCCATAATGATCTTCTGGAACCTATTAGCAGCCATCTTAGACAAAAACTTAAGGCCCATCCTAGTCAGAGAAATTGGCCTATAATCTCCAACCCCTTCAGGAGCCAACTTCTTAGGGATCAAGGTGATATAAGAGCCATTAATATTTTCCAAATTTGCAGTTCCACAATGAAAAGCCTCAGCCAACTCATAAAAGTCTTGACAAATAATGTGCCAGCACTTTTTGAAGAACAATCCATTAAAACCATCAGGTCCAGGGGCTTTGTCAATGGTCATATGTTTGACTGTGTCATCCATTTCCTCTTTTGTGAAAGGCTCAGTAAGAAAATCTAACCCATCACTTACGCTACTTTGCTGCATCACCCTTTCCTCTTCAAGGGAAAACCAACCCAGTGCTCAAGAGGTAGCAAGAAGGATTTCTGGCGCCGTTGCCGGGGAGGCTTACACCAAGTCAATTCAAGGTTGATCTCCCGACAACGCGCGATTTCTGGCGCCGTTGCCGGGGAGTCTACACACAAGTCAAGACATACCAAGTACCCCTCAGAAACTCTTATCCCTCGCATTACATTATTTGCCATTTGCCTCTCATTTTCCTCTCCGCCACTTCACCTTTGTCTTTTCTTCGCCTTTTTCCCATATGTCTTTTTGTTTGTGTTTCCATGTGCCTTCTATATGCTTGCATCTTCGCTTGCTGAAAATCTATTGATATGGATCCACTTAAAGTGTTCTACTTGGATCGTGTTGCTTGATACGTCTCCAACGTATCTATAATTTTTGATTGTTCCATGCTATTATATATTCTGTTTTGGATGTTTAATGGTATTATGCACTTCTATATTAGTTTTGGGACTAACCTACTAACCCAAGGCCCAGTGCAAATTGTTGTTTTTTCCCTATTTCAGTATTTCGCAGAAAAGGAATATCAAATGGAATCCAAACGGAATGAAATCTTCGGGAGAGTTATTTTTGGAACAAACGTGATCCAGACGACTTGGAGTGGACGTCAAGAAACGAACGAGGAGGCCACGAGGCAGGGAGGCGCGCCTGCCCCCCTGGGCGCGCCCCCACCCTCGTGGCTCCCCTGACCGACTTCCTTCGCCTATATATACTCATATACCCCGAAGACATCGAAGAGCACCACGAAACCCTATTTCCACCGCCACAACCTTCTGTACCTGTGAGATCCCATCTTGGGGCCTTTTCCGGTGCTCCGCCGGAGGGGGAATCGATCACGGAGGGCTTCTACATCAACACCATAGCCTCTCCGATGATGTGTGAGTAGTTTACCTCAAACCTTTGGGTCCATAGTTATTAGCTAGATGGCTTCTTCTCTCTCTTTGGATCTCAATACAAAGTTCTCCTCGATCTTCTTGGAGATCTATTTGATGTAACTCTTTTTGCGGTGTGTTTGTCGAGATCCGATGAATTGTGGGTTTATGATCAAGATTATCTATGAACAATATTTGAATCTCCTTTGAATTCTTTTATGTAGGATTTGTTATCTTTGCAAGTCTCTTCGAATTATCAGTTTGATTTGGCCTACTAGATGATCTTTCTTGCAATGGGAGAAGTGCTTAGCTTTGGGTTCAATCATGCGGTGCTCGATCCCAGTGACAGAAGGGGAAACGACACGTATTGTATTGTTGCCATCGAGGATAAAAAGATGGGGTTTATATCATATTGCTTGAGTTTATCCCTCTACATCATGTCATCTTGCCTAATGCGTTACTTTGTTCTTATGAACTTAATACTCTAGATGCATGCTGGATAGCGGTCGATGTGTGGAGTAATAGTAGTAGATGCAGAATCGTTTTGGTCTACTTGTCGCGGACGTGATGCCTATATACATGATCATGCCTAGATATTCTCATAACTATGCACTTTTCTATCAATTGCTCGACAGTAATTTGTTCATCCACCATAATACTTATGCGATCTTGAGAGAAGCCACTAGTGAAACCTATGGCCCGCGGGTCTATTCTCCATTATATTAATCTCCTGTCAACAAGCTATTTCTGTCGCCGTTTATTTTGCACTCTTTACTTTCAATCGTTATCATAAAAATACCAAAAATATTATCTTATCATCTCTATCAGATCTCACTTTTGCAAGTGGCCATGAAGGGATTGACAACCCCTTTATTGTGTTGGTTTCATGGTTCTTATTTGTTTGTGTAGGTACGAGGGACTTGCGTGTGGTCTCCTACTGGATTGATACCTTGGTTCTAAAAAACTGAGGGAAATACTTCCGCTACTTTGCTGCATCACCCTTTCCTCTTCAAGGGAAAACCAAC
The DNA here is from genome assembly GCF_018294505.1 of Triticum aestivum. Lineage (NCBI taxonomy): Eukaryota > Viridiplantae > Streptophyta > Magnoliopsida > Poales > Poaceae > Triticum > Triticum aestivum. The sequence continues at coordinate 166,693,517 of NC_057802.1, forward strand.
GCAGTACTCAAGAGGTAGCAGTACGCCGGTGGATGAGCAGTCTAGGGTTTCGAGAGGGGAGGGGTAGAAAGGCCGATGAAGTACGGACAACGTGATGTAAGATGCTCTGGTGCTGTGGAGTTGGTCGTTTTTGCGGGAGGGGGAGAGCAAATGGGGGTGCCGTGTGGTGGGGGGAACCGAAAGTTACCAACGCAGCCGCAACCTATTATGTAAATGAGGGCTATATTGTAACTGTTGTTCTTCGCGCACCAAGGACAAAAGGGGAATTTCGCATGCTAAAGACTAGGTGGCAGAAATTTTAGAAGGAGGCGGGAGATTTTGCCGCCCGCGGAATCGTTCGTATCCAGTTTCAACTAATTTTGGACAGTGCTGGCGGGAAGGTCCTGCGAGACTGTGTACATGGGGCACGCGTCAGCAGTTAATAACTGGTGCGAAGTCCACCCCAGAAAAAATACAATAACTCGGGATGATGCACCGATAACTTGGACATTCACACGGGCGCGGCCAATCGTACGGGTGTAGAGGTGCGTTCACAAAAAAGGGATCAAATGCTCAGCCTTTGTATTTCTCATGTAAATAGATAATTTAGTGCCATTGGTTATTTACTTTAAACATAATGCATTGATGTGTTATTGTAGAGGCGCGCAAAAAGAAATGGATATTGTAGTCCCACAAAAGAAATGGATATTGTAGTCCGCTACTTAAAAGTGTTACCTCATATGATTACATAGCCTCCATTTCATAAATTGCGTACCCATTGAATTCATATATGAATATTACATATATTACTTCATAATAGAACCTTAAATCATCCAAGACTAATGAATTTGAATGCAAGACTAACAATGGTGCATTTACATGATAGCTACATTGGTTGTTTGAAGAAACATCGCTGTAACTTTGGCATGCACAATTGAAAAGGATTATTTAGAAAAAATGTGATATGTGAGTGTCCAATCTTTATAGCGTTGAATCGATATTGTATCATTGGCCACGATACAAAGTAGATATTGATTTATGTTCAAGCGATGCACGTCCACGATCGCTAGATAGTGATACGTGAATGAATTGTGCAATCTCTCTCACATGCATACATATCTCATTTCTCCGTGGGCATCAGAATCACATACGCGCACTTCGTGTATTTCTCTCCCCCTGTCAAGGTTAGAATTCGTCTTTCTACCCCGTCCTACAAGTCTCTCACACATAAACACACACGCTCTCTCTGTCTAACATGCACACCCCTTTAATTCCGCCCACCCAACGCCCTAATGTCTCAAAGTATAATTATGTTTCTCACACATATGCCTAAGGTTAACTCGAGTTTCGGAACAATATGAATACACACAATGGGATTCTGGCAGAGCACCTTTCGTTTTGAGATTTCGCTCTCTCTCTCTCTCACACACACACACGCGCGTAGACATTGTTTCTCTCTTCATATTTTTTCGGCACTTGCATGCACACCGTTTGTTTATCTCTGTGATGCTTTAAGTATGCCTCGCACACATGCTATCTACCTATCCCTTAATATATATGTGTCACACAAACTCCTTCTCCCTATATCTAAGTGTCACTGCCCCCCCCCCCCGCCCCATACCCACACACACACACTTCCCGACACCGAAGGAGTAGGGTAAAGCCTCGATCTTGATACTAATCTATCTACTGGCTTCTCTCTCAAACACACACACATTACCCGACACCAAAGGAGTAGGGTGGCACCTCGACCTTGATAGTAATCTATCTACTGGCTTCCCTCTCAAAAACACACACATACACACACACGCGCTACTTGTGCCTCAGTGCCTACCGCGCGCACACTCTCAATACGTCTTTCTCTGCCTCCCCCTCCCACCCCCCAACAATCACAACAGAAGGGTGACAACTCAATCTTGATTTTAATCTATCAATTGGTTTCTCTCTCAAACACACACACACACACACTAGTTGTGTCTTTGTGCCCCGCTCAGACACACTCGATACATCTTTCTCTTCGTAGCCCCCTTGATATGTAGACTTCTCGCGCGCGCACAACTGTAGTGACGATGATGCTGAACCCAGTGTGCCTTGTTTTTACCGGCCTCATGTGATAGTTTTCACCCTATTTTCTGTTAATTAACAAGGCAACCTTTTCTTTGTTACTACTAGTGAATCTGAAATCATTCGGGGCAGACATAAAATATATCACCTCAACCCAATTATCGCAGTAACTATTTTAAAAGAAACTAGCTACATGCCCGTGCGTCGCACGGAACACCAATATGCATTTGTATGAGTAGTTTATCTTGTGAGAGAAAAGGATGAACGAGGGAAGACCTTATTTGCAAATGTGGAGAGGGGTGTGGGTATCTTTTTCCAAAATTGCCATAGTTTCCTTCCTATCCGTTAGATATAAATCTGACGGCCTATATTGCAGGATGGCACGCAAACCATCATCACCAACTCTGTTTTCTACTCCCTCCGTTCCTAAATATTTGTCTTTTTAGAGATTTCAACTAGTGACTACATACGGAGCAAAATGAGTGAATCTACACTCTAAAATATGTCTACATACACATCCGTATGTGGTAGTCCATTTGAAATCTGAAAAAGATAAATATTTAGGAACAGAGGGAGTATAAGAGTAGGCATAGAGATATATCTCCAGGGTCCACAACGAAAATGTGCTGGACATGTTAGCGCCAGATGCTCGCAACGCGATGACCTGATTTCGAATTCTATCTTTAACTTTAGATTTTTATATTATATATTATATAATATATACTTCTTTCGCTACTGTACTGACAGTGGAACCCACAGAGTACTTAGAATAGAAGATTAACTTTCTGTACGAAGCTGTAGCCACCCTGCAAGTCATGTGTACACTGTACATGCAATTAACTTTTTATAGAGGGAGAATCATACAGGCAATTAACTCAAATGCATTTTTATATTATATTTTTTTTAATATATACTTCTTTCGCTACTATACTGACAATGGAACCCACAGAGTACTTAGAATACAAGATTAAGGATGGATTTGTTTCTTTTTAACTTTCTGTACGAAGCTGTAGCCACCCTACAAGTCATGTGTACACTGTACATGCAATTAACTTTTTATAGAGGGAGAATCATACACGCAATTAACTCAAATGGATTGGATGTGGCTCTATTATTTCCAGCATAAGAGCATCTCCAACGGCAGTCGGCAAATTTCCCCCTGCTTCCTTCCGCGGAGGATGACATCAAACACCAGCGGCATACATTTTCACAATTCTAACCAACCAGAGGAAATCCATGCAAACATGGACTGATTTCATATAAGCATGAAGGATTTCGTATAAAAAAGCCAGATCTTCATATAAAGATGATGGATTTCATTACATTTACATGAACTAAGCGGTGCTAATCCGGCTCTCGTGGTATAATTAATACTCCCTCCGTCCCGAAATATCTAGACTTATTTTAGTTATAGATACATCCAATTTATCCATTTTGATAACAAATATTTCCGAACTGGCCGCCCGCGGATCCCTTTGTCTTCCTCATGTCCGGCAGACACTTGCGGGGTCGATGAAGGTCCTCAGCAGAGACAAAGCAGCAAAGAAACCACCTAAATACGCAGTCGTCGCCCCGGTGGTGGCCTTCATGGGACCCAAGTGGAAGCGGCCTCCCGTGCTCTACTTCTCCTCATTGATGGTGGCGGACACGGAGAAGCTGGCCACCGACTCATCACTGTCCATGCACCCGGCTTCTGTCTCTGCCTACATGGCGCTGCCACAGGCACGGGAGGTGCACCCACAGGCACGAGAGGCGTGGCCACCGCAGACACTGGTGGCGCGGTATGATGCGGCATCGACGACGCCCATGCCACCGTGCTCGCCGCCGTGATAGCGTGGAGAAACTCGCCACTCCTCATCGTGCTGAACTGGAGCGGTGAGTTCTTGAATCACGCGCCGGCTTGGGGCGGCAACTGGCTCCGTCGGGCCAAGCGAGGTTGGTGAAGCACTGAGCAGGCTCACTTGTATCCGGAGGGCTCGGCGGGCCACCCAGCCGGGTAGTATGCTGGAGAACGGCTCCTCAGAAGCCATCGGAAGAGTGGAGAAAATGGTGAAGGAGGAGATGGGGGAGGGGCGGAGGGATGCGATTCTTGCCCGCTGTCTGTCTAGCCTCGTTTAAATAGAGGGTGGACGGTAGGAGCTTGGCTGGCGTCAGACCTCGTTTAAACTGAGGGGCAGACGGGAGGAGCTCGGCCGGCGTTGAGTTTAATTCCAGCCCGCTCATGAACGAACGTGTGGATGGAGTAGGTTTCTCGGTTTGCATGCGGGTTTAACAGAGGCATTTGATGGAGGCGAGGAGGCGTGTTCAGCCGGGTGTGCAGCGGGCGGCGTAGTAGTATTCGATTTGATAGCTACTAGTAAACCAGGACAGTTCCCGATACGGCTTTAATGCAGACGAGGGAGAGGGCAGCGGTTCCCGAAATGTTGAACGACCAATCATGCATCCTCCTTCAATTAGCATCCTGAATGCATGAGGGAAGTAATGGGAGGAGGACGGGGAAAAGAGGCAGCACGATGTGAATGCAACGCAGTTTGCACTCATATAAATGTGCCCCTCCATTCCAATGCATCTACCACATCGTACACACCTAAGCACCTACACTAAGCGCAAAAGTGCTCACTCCAGACCCATGGCAGAAATGCGCGCGAGCGGCCAGCGACTGTGCCAGATGGTCCACGACGCCGGCCTGCGGCATGGCACCGAGGATCGTCTCCAGACGGTGTTGGCGACCGGCTGGTTCATGGCTGTCGACGCCAGCTACGACTCTCAGTTGGACATGATCGTTGCCACCATCAACAAGTTCACCGTCGTCAAGAAGCTCGCAGACGACATCATCGTACTCCTCCAACCCGCGCGCCCGGGCTCCTCATTGCCTGCCTCCCTAATCGGCCTCCATGGCAAGAACCTCTTTCAAGCACTAGCGGCCCTGTGACTGCATGCCTACGCAAGAAAGAATGTCCACCTGCAGGTCGCGCTCGCCACGAGGCGCCTCACCCTGCAAGAATTCATTGACCTATACATCCACATGTACGAGCAAGTCGAGTAGATAGGTATCTACAAGGCCGGTGAGGACGCTGCGACGTTGGCCTTCGTTAACCGGCTGGAAGCATTGGACGCCTTTGTTGAGAAGCACCTTGACCTCGCCACAAAAGCCGCCACTCCTAAGCCGCCGGTCGGTGGCCCGGCGCACTGAGTCGAGGAGGAGGAGGAGGTCATATGTTGATGGATGCATGTTTCTGCTTGCCTCCTGTAACCACCACTGCGATCGCATCATCGTGGCCTTAATTCTCATTGCGCTATTGCATTCTCGTTCCAGTCAATAAAGACATTGCCGTTGCTCACATTTGGCGGCAATTATATGCGTCACTTTAACTAGTACTCCATCCGTCAATTTATAAGTTGTGCTTACCTTTTCCATCAACTTCGTGCAATGCACGGGCATCTTGCTAGAAACACGACAACATGTCGAACCACATGTGACCAAACTGACGATGCACCAACCTAGCTACAACCCTACTTATCTGGCGGAAAAAGCCCCGCCCACACCTCATCAAAACAGCCCGAGAAATATATTTTGAGTGAAAAGTAATATATTTCTAGTGGTATATAAGTATATCAAAACAAGAGTGTTTTCTTTCAAGTTTGTGAACAAGTACTATTCTACTTTGGATCCGTCGCAACGCATGGGCACATTGCTAGTAAAAGAAAAAGGCCCGCCGCGTTCGCGTCGCACCCCCACGCGCCTGGGAATCGGGAGTACTCCACAACCCGTCTGGCACGCCACATAGCTAGGGAAGGCGTGTTGCCTAGCATTTTCACTTTCATGTGGGACCGCAGTTGAGCAAATCGACTATCGGCAAACCGCACCCCGCCCGCCGTGTTGGAAAACAGAAACGACGAGGGGAAGATCTTAGCTGTAGCACGGAAGCCAAGAAATTTGGTGTCAGATTGGGCTCGTTGATAGAGTAGGAGCGATCCGACCTCAGAGGGTCAAATCTCTATGTTCAGTGTCATCCCTGGATCGGTAATGCTAACACACATAGTACCCGAAGGATTTATAACAGAGTAGCAATCACACACTTATTACATCGAATGTCTCAAAAGAGAACTTATTACAATAAATATGGCTTAAGGCCATCTAAATAAGCTAACAGCGGAAGGCTTGGAAGATAAAGTGAGTCCATCAAGTCCAACGACATAGTTGACTGCATGACAAACGACCTATGGCACCTTACTCGTCGGCTGAAAAGTCTGAAACATGATATGTTGCAGCCCGAAATAGGTCAGCACATGGAATATGCTGGCAATATAACATAGTCGAGCAATGAACAGATAAATGCTATCACTACATGCATATATGGCCGGTGGAGGCTCTATGGTTATATTGTTTTTGCGAAAAGCCAATTTTCCCCTACAACAAAGGAATAGATTTTATTTAACTATCATGGTGGTTGAAACATCATTGAGAAGGTTCCTCCAACTCAATCCCAATTAAAGTAGTCATTATCATCCCAACAAAATTAATTTAGAGTGATGAGATCAAATCAATAATTCAAGTACCAGATACTCAAGATGTCCATAACCGGGGACACAGCTAAGCATGATTAGTTTATACACTCTGCAGAGGTTTGCGCACTTTTCCCCACAAGACTCGATCTCCTCCGTTTGATTTCTCGCACTACATGGTGTTTGAGAAACGGATGACCGAGACACAGTCTTTTAGAAGCATTAACTCTTTACTCTGGGTAGACAGTTACACCTACTTTCCCTCTACATCTGCTAGCCTACCACTAAAAGAGGTCATGCAACATACTCAACTATGCCAGAGCCCATAATGGCTTGTGGCTGCACACGGAAGTTTCTAGCATGAATAATCTTATGATCCCTTTCAGCCTGGGTGGCGGACCGTAGGATGATCACACGGGTACTCCAGGATATCCTAGGACAACACTGGATTCTCCAGGTGCCCACAAGCAATCCACCCAGATGTGTATTAAAGTTGCCACCTTAAGTTGAACCATTAATTAACAACTCACATCTGTCATGGATTCACTCAACCCCAATCCACATCTACGAGCATAGCATGACAATATAAGCATAACGTATAATAACTCCCAGGGGTTTGGTAATAAACAGGGAAATAGGTTCTACCTCATCATCTACTTCCCAAATACCCACATGTTATCAAATCCTATTCATGCAATGTTTGAGGGTTGAAATTAATGCATAAAAACTGGGTATGAATGGGGTATGATCAAAGTGTTACTTGCCTTGCTGACGATACGCAAAACCTAGAGACTCGTAGTAGCATGCTTCGCACTCCGGGAATTCTATCGCAAACAAACAATAGCATACATAAGAACTCAAGCAAAGATGCACGTGTAAAACTCAAATAAGAACATCTAACCAGAAAGTTCAACAGAAGAACACCGGTTTGCAAAAAGAATCAAATCAAACGAAGCAACGAAACTCAAACTACGAAAGAAACAAGATCTGTTTACTAATCTGGACTAAAGCCAAATTTTACAGTACCAAAATCTTGTTCAAGTTGGTTAAACAGAAAGAGGACTTCGAGACGAAGATCTAGGCGCTTGTTTCACATGATTTGGATAAACGAGCATAAAGATAAACTAAAATGAAAATTAGGGCAGAAATCGTGATCGGAAATAATCGCGGAAAAACCCTGGAAAAAGGAAAACTGACGAACAGGCTAACGAACGAACGTTCGCTGTCTGGGGCTAACAGATGAACATCGTTCGTTAAAACGAACGTACGGACGAACGTCCGCTAAATAACGGAACCGAGAAAAACCGAACGAACCGATCTAATTAAAAAAACTAGATCTAGGGTTTCTAAAAAACCGAACGGTTAACCGAAAAAAAACAACGATGAACGGCGGCGGCGGTGTCGGCTACCTCTGGCGAGGCTCTGGCGGTGGCGGGCTGGCGGCGCGGCGGCGCGCGGATCGAGGCGGCGGCGTGGGCTAGGGTTTGGGGCGGCTGGCGGCTTTGTGGGCTGGGGCCTCGAGGCGGCCGGCTTATAAAGCCTGCCCCCAGCGGGAGTCCGGGTCGGTTACGGCACGATTTAAAAAAAACTGACGAGGACAAACAATTAAAAGAAATACTAAACAGAGTCCAAAAATCCTGAAATAAATTTTCACGATCCTCTAATAATATTTCGGACAAAGTGAACATTTATTTGGGCCTCTAATGCAATTTTGAAAAATGCATATTTTTCCTAATTCAAATAAGATAGCAATAGAAGTCCAAAAATATTATGTATTTGATTTTAATATTTTTCCTCCAATATTCCCTTTATTTTGGAGAAGTCATATTATCTCATCTCTTATATTTTAGTATGAAATATTTTCGGAGAGAAAAATAATTAAAACCAAAGTGATCCTTGTTTCGATATTTGATAAAATTCAAATATGAAAAACCTGAAATCCCCAACTCTCTTCGTGGGTCCTTGAGTTGCTTAGAATTTCGAGGATCGCAAAGCAACAATGCAGTAAAAATATGATATGCATGAATGACCTATGTATAACATTCCAAATTGAAAATTTGGGATGTTACACACCTACCCCCCTTAAGATGAATCTCGTCCTCGAGATTCGGGTTGGCTAGAAAATAGGTGTGGGTGGTCTTTGCGTAGATCATCCTCTCGTTCCCAGGTGGCTTCATCCTCGGTATGGTGGCTCCACTAAACTTTGCAAAACTTGATAACCTTGCTGCGAGTAATCCGGCTGGCAAACTCGAGAATCCTGATAGGTTTCTCCTCATATGTCAAATCACTATCTAACTGAATTGCTTCCCGGGGCACTGTGTCTCTCAGGGGAATATCGGCCATCTCTGCATGGCACTTCTTTAACTGGGAAACATGAAACACATCGTGAACTCCTGACAATCCTTCGGGTAACTCCAACTTGTAGGCAACCTCTCCCATGCGTTCCAAAACTCGGTATGGTCCTACAAATCTCGGGGCTAACTTTCCCTTAACTCCAAAATGTTTAACTCCTCGGAGTGGTGACACACAGAGATATGCTCTGTCTCTGATTTCATAGACTACCTCCTTGCGTTTTGAGTCTGCATAGCTCTTCTGTCTGGACTGAGCTACCTTCAGTCTATTCTCGAATCAGCTTAACCTTCTCTTTTGACTCTTTAATCAAATCCGGTCCAAACAACTGACAGTCTCCAACTTCATCCCACATCAACGGTGTTCGACATCTTCTTCCATACAAGGCTTCGATTGGTGCCATCTTCAAACTGGCCTGGTAGCTATTGTTGTACGAGAATTCCACGTAGGGCAAGTTGTCATCCCAACTAGATCCATAATCTAGTGCACAAGCTCTCAGCATGTCCTCCAGAATCTGATTGACTCTCTCGGTCTGTCCATCTGTCTGCAGATGAAAAGCTATACTGAACTCTAGCCTGGTACCCAAAGTCATGTGCAGCTGGTGCCAAAACTTTGAAGTAAACTGTGTTCCTCTATCTGATACAATGGTCCTTGGAACTCCGTGCACACATACGATCCTAGTCATATATATCTTGGCCAACTTCGCACTTGTATAGGTGGTCTTCACTGGGATAAAGTGAGCTACTTTGGTCAGACGATCTACTACTACCCAGATAGAATCATATCCTAATCGGGTCCTGGGTAATCCGGTGATGAAATCCATGCCAAGCTTGTCCCACTTCCATTCGGGTATCGGCATAGGCTGCAGTAATCCTGCTGGCTTCTGATGTTCGGCCTTCACTCTCTGACATACGTCACATACGGCTACATACTCAGCAATGTCTTTCTTCATACCAGTCCACCAGAAACGCTCCTTCAAATCCAAATACATCTTGGTGTTTCTGGGGTGTATCGAGTATGGCGAGTCATGAGCTTCCTGAAGTATCTACTTCCTGATCTCTGCATTATTGGGCACATATACACGGTCCTCAAACCACAAGGTGTCGCGCTCATCCTCACGAAAACCTTTGGCTTTTCCTTCACTCATCTTCTCCTTTATCTCGGCAATTTCTTTGTCATCCTTCTGAGCTTCTCGAATCTTTCCCAATAACGTTGATTGAACCTCCAATGCTACAACAAAACCTCTAGGGACGATCTCCAAACGAAGCTCCCTGAGATCTTCTGCTAACTCCTTTGGCAATCCTCCGCTTACGAGGGTATTGACATAACTCTTCCGGCTCAAAGCATCTGCTATGACATTGGCCTTTCCTGGATGATAGTGCAACTTCATATCATAATCCTTTGTGAGCTCCAACCATCTCCTCTGCCTGAGGTTCAGCTCCTTCTGAGTAAAAATGTACTTCAAACTCTTGTGATCCATGTACACATCACAACTGTTTCCAATAAGATAATGTCTCCAGGTCTTGAGCGCATGCACTACAGCTGCTAACTCCAAATCATGTGTGGCATAATTCAACTCATGCGGTCGGAGTTGACGTGAGGCATACGAAACAACTCTTCCGTCTTGCATAAGTACTCCTCCAAGTCCTAAGCGAGAGGCGTCGCAATACACTTGGAAATCCTTGCATATATCCGGTAGAATCAGCACCGGGGCTGTAGTCAAACATTTCTTCTACTCCTGGAAACTTGCTTCGCATTCTTCAGTCCAATGGAACTTAGTATCTTTCTTCAGCAATGTCGTCATAGGCTTTATCTTGGAAAAATTCTCAATAAATCTTCGGCAGTATCCCGCGAGTCCCAGAAAACTATGGATCTCTCCAACTGAGGTGGGTTCCAACCACTCAGTGACGGACTGAACCTTGGTAGGATCCACTGCTATACCTTCTCCTGATATAACATGTCCAAGAAATCCAACTTCCTTCAACAAAAACTCACATTTGCTGAACTTGACATATAACTGATGTTCCCTGAGCTTCTCGAGAACTAAGTGCAAATGTTCCTTGTGTTCCTCTTCATTCTTCGAGTATACTAAGATATCATCAATGAACACCACTACAAACTTATCCAAGAACTCCATGAATACCTTGTTCATCATGCTCATAAAATAGGCAGGGGCGTTAGTCAATCCAAATGACATAACCGTATACTCATATAGCCCATACCTTGTGGTGAAAGTTGTCTTAGGTATATCCTTTTCTCGAATCTTCAGCTGGTGATATCCTGATCGCAGATCGATCTTCGAAAACACTTTAGCTCCTTGCAGCTGGTCAAACAAATCATTGATCATCGACAGTGGTACTTGTTCTTGATCGTCACTTCGTTCAACGCACGATAATCAACAACCATCCTTAACGATCCATCCTTCTTCTCAACCAAGAGCACTGGGGCTCCCCATGGTGATGAACTTCGTCGGATGTAACCTTTCTCCAATAACTCCTTAATCTGCTTCTTAATCTCCTCTAGATCATTAGCGGGCATCCGGTATGGTCTCTTTGATATCGGTCCGGTGCCTGGCAACAACTCTATCAAAAACTCGATGTCTCGATCCGGCGGCATTCCTGGTAGCTCCTCTGGAAATACATCTGGGTAATCCTTCACTACAGGCACTTCCTCCTGAACAACTCCCGTGAGAGAATTTACTTGGGTCCTCCTCGGCACATGCCTGGATGCATACTTGATCCTTTTTCCCTCCGGGGTGGTGAGTAAAATCGACTTACTGGCGCAATCGATGTTTCCCCCATACATCGATAGACAATCCATTCCTAGTATCACATCCAGTCCTTGTGACTCCAAAATTATCAGGTCTGAGGGGAAAACATGGCTTCCAATGGTCAATGGTATCTGAAAACATCCTTGACTTGCCATATACTCCGCTCCTGGTGAGCTTACTAACATAGGTGTCCTAAGTACTTTGGTGGGTAACTTATATTTATCCACGAATCCCCTTGAAATGTATGAATGCGATGCACCAGTATCAAAAAGAACAATTGCGGTAAATGACTTAACCAAAAACTTACCGATAACTGCATCAGACTTCTCTTCAACCTCCTCCACGTTCACGTGGTTCACTTGTCCCCTGTTGAAAGGGTTGGGCTTCTTCCCAGAGCTTCCATTGTCGTTCCCATTCTTTGCTTCAGGGCACTCAGTGGCATAGTGTCCAGTCTTCCCGCACTTGAAACAAGTAATGTGACTTAGATCCTTCTTGGCGGGTGTTGCTGGGTTGGAGTGGTTCTGATTACTGCTTGCTCCACTCCCATTCCCATTCTTGGGGCCATTGTGGTTATGGGAAGCTCCTGCATTGTTAGTGTTTCCTCCATGGTTATGGGTATATCCTCCCGAGTTCGGGGTAAAACGAGGCTTCTGCTGTGCTCCTGAATTATACTTCCCTTGTCCGTACTTCCTTTTGCGGCTCTCAATCTGCTGTTGCTTCCCTTCAATCATAAGAGCCTTATCTACCAACTCCTAGTAGTTGTTAAATGTTGCCACCATCAACTGCATGCTCATCTCATCATTCAGCCCTTCCATAAACTTCTCCTGCTTCGCGGCATCTGTGGCCCCATCATCAGGGGCATAATGAGATAGCTTACTAAACTCATCTACGTACTGAGCCACAGTACGATTTCCCTGGCGCAAGTTGCGACACTCACGCTTCTTCATGCTCATAGCTCCAGTTGATACATGGGCTGTGCGGAATGCTTGCTGAAACTGATCCCAAGTGATATTGGCTATAGGGAAAGTGGTTGTGTAATTCTCCCACCATGAGGCTGCTGGTCCATCCAACTGATGTGCGGGAAAATGCACCTTCTCTGCATTTGTGCAACCTGCGGTGGTCAACTCCCTTCCAATCCTGCGTAGCCATTCATCCGCAACTATTGGCTCGGTGCTACAGGAAAACACCAGCGACTGCAACCTTAGAAAATGGGCTAAGTTGTCAACTGGAGGCGGGTTGTTGTTGTTGTTGTTGTTGTTGTTGCCTTGGTTCTAGACTAATATCTGCATCAAGGCATTCTGCTGCTGGATCAACTAGGTGATCTTAGGTGGGAAGACAAATCCGGTGTCACGTCTCGGAGGCATCTGATGGGTTTAGAGGGGAGAGATTAGAATAGAATGAGGTCTAGTGAGAAAGCACTACCCATATGCACATGAGACAAACACAATAATATCATATCACTCAATCAATCAAGCAAGGGCATACAATCGGTCTAGAACTATCGTTACAAAAGTGCTCGGACTACTACTATATACATGGGGAAAGACTACTAATCATATGGTGGTCATCTAGAAATATTGATCGGTGGAAGACTCCATCATATCTGCTCCAGCTTCGTCTTCATAGTCATCGTCACTATCATCGGGGTCGGAGTCGATGTCGTCGATGATGTTGTAGTCTTCAGAACGAATCTCCTTGGGTTCGTCTTCTTCTCCTCCTGGCGCGGGGTCTCCCATAAAAACTCCTAGCTTCCTTGTCAGGTCGTCATTCTTCTCCATGAGTATCGTTATTTCCTCCTCATATCCATCGCGTGTCGACTTGAGTTCCTCTTCTAGCTCTGTGATCCTGGTCATCGCCTTCTTCAAATCTATCATGCCTGCGCACATCTGGTTCTCCTGGCGTCGAATGTGTTGGTTTAACTCCTGGATGAAAGCTGCAATAGACCTGTCCTTCCTTGTGCTGATCATCTCCCATTGCTCGTCTTGGTGCCCACATATCTGGTAGATGGTGTCCTTAAGATCCTTGTGATAAACTTCACCGATGCGTCCCATGGCGATGTTGGCTGCCATGCTCTTACCTAAACTCTAGGTTGGGGCATCAAAGGAAAACTCTATGGGCTCAGTGACTGGCGTGAATGTCCTTCCTGCAACTTGAACTCGGATCATCCAACGCTCCTCTTCTGGTAAAGTGGCGGTGTAGGTTCTGGTGAAGCTTGGTATTCCAATGTTCAGGTACCTAGTGACTTCCTTCAAGTGTCTCCCAGAAGGTGTGTCTTCATCCGGTTGTGCAAACTTGTTCCTTGAGTCCGCCATCCTAAAGAGTAGAAAATGGAGAGGAGTCAGAAATGAGTAGAGAAGAGTGACCTATGGCTCATCTTAGTGGTCGTGTCCTACATTCAACCTGTGCTCTGATACCATCTTGTAGCGATCCGACCTCAGACGGTCAAATCTCTGTGTTCAGTGTCATCCCTAGATCGGTAATGCTGACACACACAGTACTCGAAGGATTTATAACAGAGTAGCAATCACACACTTATTACATCGAATGTCTCAAAAAAGAACTTATTACAATAAATATGGCTTAAGGCCATCTAAATAAGATAACAGCGGAAGGCTTGGAAGATAAAGTGAGTCCATCAACTCCAACGGCATAGCTGAGTGCATGACAAGCGACCTATGGCACCTTACTCGTCGACTAAAAAGTCTGCAACATGATATGTTGCAGCCCGAAACGGGTCAGCACATGGAATATGCTGGCAATATAACACAGTAGAGCAACAAACAGATAAATGCTATCACTACATGCATATATGGCTGGTGGAGGCTCTATGGTTATATTGTTTTTGCGAAAAGCCAATTTTCCCCTACAACAAAGGAATAGATTTTATTTAACTATCATGGTGGTTGAAACATCATTGAGAAGGTTCCTCCAACTCAATCCCAATTAAAGTAGTCGTTATCATCCCAACAAAATTAATTTAGAGTGATGAGATCAAATCAATAATTCAAGTACCAGATACTCAAGATGTCCATAACCGGGGACATGGCTAACCATGATTAGTTTATACACTCTGCAGAGGTTTGCGCACTTTTCCCCACAAGACTCGATCTCCTCCGTTTGATTTCTCGCACTACATGGTGTTTGCGAAACGGATGACCGAGACATAGTCTTTCAGAAGCATTAACTCTTTACTCTGGGTAGACAGTTACACCTACTTTCGCTCTACATCTGCTAACCTACCACTGAAAGAGGTCACGCAACATACTCACCTAAGCCAGAGCCCATAATGGCTTGTGGCTGCACACGGAAGTTTCTAGCATGAATAATTTTATGATCCCTTTGAGCCTGGGTGGCGGACCGTAGGATGATCACACGGGTACTCCGGGATATCCTAGGACAACACTGGATTCTCCAGGTGCCCACAAGCAATCCACCCAGATGTGTATTAAAGTTGCCACCTTAAGTTGAACCATTAATTAACAACTCACATCTGTCATGGATTCACTCAACCCCAATCCACGTCTACGAGCATAGCATGGCAATATAAGCATAACGTATAAGTAACTCCCAGGGGTTTGGTAATAAACAGGGCAATAGGTTCTACCTCATCATCTATTTCCCAAATACCCACATGTTATCAAATCCTATTCATGCAATGTTTGAGGGTTGAAACTAATGCATAAAAACTGGGTATGAAAGGGGTATGATCAAAGTGTTACTTGCCTTGCTGACGATCTGCAAAACCTAGAGACTCGTAGTAGCACGCTTCGCACTCCGGGAATTCTATCGCAAACAAACAAAAGCATACATAAGCACTCAAGAAAAGATGCATGTGTAAAACTCAAATAAGAAGATCTAACTAGAAACTTCAATTGAAGAACTCCGGTTTGCAAAAAGAATCAAATCAAACGGAGCAACGAAACTCAAACTACGAAAGAAACAAGATCCGTTTACTAATCTGGACTAAACACTACAAAAAAAAGACACATCCGTGACATTTTGGGCCGAACGAATTTTTTTCTGTCATACATATGACACTTCTATGACGATAATTGTGACAAAACCCGGTATCATCATAGATGTGGTGGGCTCCTACTTCTATGACAAAAAATCATGACAGTTTTCGTCCTGGGCGGGCCGGAGACGCAGCTGCATGACATTCTTTGGGCCGTCCATGACGGAAAAAACCATGGTAGAAGCGAGGGCGAGGAAAATTTCGGGGAGTTCCCGGTTACGGTGGGAGGTCGGGGGCCGAGCGATGCGCGTTTCTCTCGTGCACGTACGCGCGTGTGTGCGAGGCGTTGGCTCTAACTGAACCCGAGCGAGGCGTTGGGCTCTAACTGAACCCGAGCGATTGCACTGCAGGCTACACGTTACTGAACACGAGCAATCGATCGATGGCTGTTAATTGAACCCGATTGAGCGATTCCTTCGCTACTGCTGCTAACTGAAGCCGATCGATGCTGCCTCTGGGATGAACAGTGAGCGTTGCGGGGGGGGGGTGGATGAACAGTGAGCGGTGGCGTTGCCTCTGGATGAATAGGACCCCGTGGTGTGGTGGAGGGCTGGATGAACAGTAGACGGTGGAGGGGTGCCTGTGGAGGGATGGTTGAACAGGACCCCGTGGTGTGGAGGGCTGGATGAAGAGTAGATGGTGGAGGGGTGCCCGTGGAGGGGTGGTTGAACAGGACCCCGTGGTGTGGAGGGCTGGATGAATAGTAGACGGTGGAGGGGTGGTTGAACAGTAGCCGGTGGAGTAGCGCGCGGTGGAGGCTGGATGAACAGGAGCCCGTGGAGGCTGGAGGAGGTCGACGGTAGCCCGTGGAGGCTGGAGGAGGTCGACGGTAGCCCGTGGAGGCTGGAGGAGGTCGACGGTGGAGATGAACAGTATCCCGTGGAGTCCCGTTTTGCGGTACGCCACAGCCCTCCTGATGAACAGGACCCCCATTTCGACCGTAGGAGGACCGTTTCGTCCGTTTTGCGGTACGCCACACCCCTCCCGATCAACAGGACCCCCGTTTCGACCGTAGGAGGTCCGTTTCCTCCGTTTTGCGGTACACCACACCCCTCCCGATCAATAGGACCCCCGTTTCGACCATAGGAGGTTCGTTTCCTCCGTTCTGCGGTACGCCAGGCCTCGTTTCCATCGCCTGTTCCGTCCAAGCCCTCCCGATGAACACGACCATGCATTCCGTTCCGACCCAGCCGGTTGGCTCCCACGCGTTCCGTTGCATCCCGATGAACACGATGCATTCCGTTGCCTCCCCATGAACACGACGCATTCCGTTGCCTCCCCATGAACACGATGACGACGATGTCCGTTCGGACCTAGCCATGTACACGAGCCCTGGCCGTACGTATGCGCGAGTAGGCGTTCGAGACCCCGCCCGTATGTACACATACGTGGCCGTATTTTCTTTCTTGCACCCTGGCCGCTGTATGTACGTGTACATGCTACGTGCGCGCCTCTACTACGACACGTACGCGCCTCTACTACGACACGTGCGCGCCTCTACATCCACCAGTATATATGTACGTACACGTTCGCGACCAGAATGACAACGCTACGTACGCTTCGACCAGGTGGGTCCTGACTGTCAGGCACTTCCTTGTGTGCGAAGATGTAGCTGGTGGGTCCCAGCAGTCAGGGGGGCGAATCGTTTTGTTTTGTTTTTTGCCCGGACGCACTTCCTTGCGTGCGAAGGTGTAGCTGGTGGGTCCCAGCAGTCAGGGGGAAAACATTTTTTTCCGCGAAATACGGTGGCCCGTCCGGTGGGTCCCCGCTGTCAGGTGGAGGAATAATTATTTTGCACGTAATAAGGAGGCACTTCCTTGCTGCGGCCGTGGACCCAGCTGTCAGCCTCTCCACGTACAGTCCACGTCCGATGGAAGCCGTTCCTTGACCACGTTGACCACGCCGCGCCGAGAGCACCAGGGCGGTGGACGACGGCGAGGCCTAGGAAGGGGACGACGCGGAGCCGGGGAAGACGCGGCAGTGGATGCCCACGCGTAGAGGAGTACGAGGGTTCACTGGTTCGCTGCGGTGTGAGGCTGCCGTCGCCGCAGAATAACAGGGGGTGTGGGTGAGTAGAGGGATGGCCTGGCCAGCGGTGGGAGTAGTAGGGGGCGGTGAGGCCTCCGCCGCATCGCAGCCGGCCACGGGAGGCAGGAGCACGAGGCACGACCGGCGCTGGTTTGGGCGGCTGGAGCAAGAAGACCAGAGGTTGAAGAAGCACTACGGCCGTTGGATGGACATCGTACGGTCACTGGAGCTAGAATCGTGCATATTGACTAAGTTGACAAAGCCCTCCGTCCCCGTCAACTTAGTAGGCCCACAAGTCAGCCTGCCACTATACTGGGTCCCAGCTAACAGGGGGAGTATTCATTTTTTTGTGCGTAATAAGGAGGCACTTCCTTGCGTGCGAAGATATAGCTGGTGGGTCCGAGCTGTCAGCGGCGGTAACAGTTTTTTTCGCGAAATACAAAGGCCCTTTCGGTGGGTCCCTGATGTCTGGTGGAGGAATCATTATTTTGCGCGTAATAAGGAGGCATTTCCTTGCGTGCGGCCGTGGACCCAGCTGTCGGCCTCTCCACGTACAGTCCACTTTAGATGCATGTCGGTCGTTGACCACATTGACCAGGCCGGGCCCGAGAGCACCAGGGCGGTGGATGACGGCGAGGCCTAGGAAGGGAACGACACGGAGGCAGGGAAGACTCGGCAGTTGTTTCCCACGTGGAGGGGAGTACGACTGTACGAGGGTTTACTGGTTCGTCTGCCGTCGCCGGAGAATAACAGCATGTGTGGGTGAGTAGAGAGATGGCTAGGCCAGCGATGGGAGTACGATGGGGCGGTGAGGCCTGCGCGGCAGCAGAGACGGCCGCGGGGAGGAGGGAGCAGGCAGTCGCGCCGGCGCTTGTTTGAGCGGCTGGACCAGGAAGAGTAGGGATTGAAGAAGCACGACGGCCGTTGGATGGCCATCCTACAATCACTGCTTGTGCGTCAACCTTTTTTTTAGGAAAGCCTCAAACCTGTGGAAAACAACATACAACCGATCTGCCATTATTTCTAATAATTTACAGCCCATTTGCTAATTATTAAGGTTTTTTTGGAGCCCATATTCTTTTTGTTAGCATTACAGCTCATATTGTGGCCACGGTTAAAAAATTATACAAAATTTTGCATATTTCGGTGCGGTCTGAACTGTTTTTAATCCCGAAATTTCGACTCACATTCAAAATGATTTTAAAAATAAATGTATATCAATATAAAATCCAACAAATTCTCCACGCATAAAAATTAATGTAATTTAAAATCTCGAAATGAAAAAAAGATATTTGAAACTAATTGCCGGTTTGATGTGTTTTAAAAATGTACAGCCCATTTCTCATTACTGATGGGCCATTTTCTCGGCCAGCCGAATGAAAGCTCTCCTTGTCTTGAAAGATTTGCAGCCCAACAGGCCTGACAAAGCGACTTGGCAAATCACAAAAAAACTGGGCTCTGGCCGTGGACCTAGCTGGCAGCCTCTCCACGTACAGTACTCTTCCGATGGAAGTCGTTCCTTGACCACGTTGACCACGCCGCGCGGAGAGCACCACGGCGGTGGACGACGGCGAGGCCTAGGAAGGGGACGACGCGGAGCCGGGGAAGACGCGGCAGTGGAAGCCCGCGCGGAGAGGAGTACGAGGGTTCAATGGTTCGACTGCGGTGTGAGGCTGTCGTCGCCTCAGGGCCTGGAAAGCGGTGGGAATAGTAGGGGGCGGTGAGGCCTCCGTGGCAGCACAGCCGGCCACGGGAGGCAGGAGCATGCGGCACGACCGGCGTTGCTTTGGGCGGCTGGAGCAAGAAGACCAGAGGTTGAAGAAGCACTACGGCCGTTGGATGGACATCGTACGGTCACTGGAGCTAGAATCGTTCATATTGACTAAGTTGACAAAGCCCTCCGTCCCCGTCAACTTAGTAGGCCCACAAGTCAGCCTCCCACCATGGTGGGTCCCAGCTAGCAGGGGGAGTATTCATTTTTCTGTGCGTAATAAGGAGGCACTTCCGGTGGGTCCGAGCTAACAGCGGGGGGAACGTTTTTTCGCGTAATACGGTGGTCCGTCCGGTGGGTCCCAGCAGTCAGGGGCAAACATTTTTTTCGTGAAATACGGTGGCCCGTCCGGTGGGTCCCAGCAGTCAGGGGGAAACATTTTTTCCCGCGAAATACTGGTGGCCCGTCCGGTGGGTCCCTGCTGTCAGGTGGAGGAATAATTATTTTGCGCGTAATAAGGAGGCACTTCCTTGCGGCTGCCGTGGACCCAGCTGTCAGCCTCTCCACGTATAGTACTCTTCCGATGGAAGTCGGTCGTTGACCACATTGACCACGCCGCGCCTAGAGCACCACGGCGGTGGACGACGGCGAGACCTAGGAAGGGGACGACGCGGAGTCGGGGAAGACGCGGCAGTGGATGCCCACGCGGAGAGGAGTACGAGGGTTCACTGGTTCGGCTGTGGTGTGAGGCTGCCGTCGCCGCAGAATAACAGGGGGAGTGGGTGAGTGGAGGGATGGCCTGGCCAGCGGTGGGAGTAGTATGGGGACGGTGAGGCCTCCGCGGCAGCACAGCCGGCCACGGGAGGTAGGAGCATGCGGCATGACCGGCGCTGCTTTGGGCAGCTGGGGCAAGAAGACCAGAGGTTGAAGAAGCACTACGGTTGTTGGATGGACATCGTTGACCACGCCGCGCCGAGAGCACCAGGGCGGTGGACGACGGCGAGGCCTACAAAGGGAACGACACGGAGCCGGGGAACACACGGCAATGGCTGCCCACGCGGTGGAGAGTACGAGGGTTGACTGGTTCGGCTGCCGTCGCTGGAAAATAACAGGAGGTGTGGGTGAGTAGAGGGATAGACAGGCCAGGGATGCAAGTATGATGGGGCCGTGAGGCCTGCCCGGCAGCACTGCCGACCACGGGAGGCGGGAGCAGGCGGTTCCAACGGCGCTGGTTTGGGCGGCTGGGGCAGGAAGATCAGAGACTAAAGAAGCACGATTGCCGTTAGATTGACATCTAACGGTCTGATGCTGGTAGAGTCGATTGTTGACCAAGTTTCTTTTTTGAAAAACCTTGTGTACGCATGCACTTAGTAGGCCCACAAGTCAGCCTCCAAATCTGTGGCAGCAACATAAAGCCCATTTGCTATTTTTTTATAATTTGCAGCCCATTTGCTAATTCTTAAGTAATTTATTACAGCCCATTTTCTGCCCAGGACCACGGTCAAAAAGTTCAACCTTATTTTGCATATTTCGGTGGAGTCCGAGCTGTTGTAATCCCGAAATGATAATTTTTTTTAAGAACTTATTGATTTGCCAAAAAAATCGTTTGTTTTTGTAAGCAAATAAGACGTGGGACAATTGAGTTGGCTTAAGGGAAAACCAGTGGTAAAAAATCAGCGCTGGGTGGGAAAAAACAACAAAAATAAGGATGTAAATATGAAAAGGGAATTTTATGTGTTTTCAATATAATGATACGTGTATATGAACTAGTAAAAGTATAGGTAGAGATTAGAAAACGGATGTAGGACATGCGTTTCAAGAGGAAAATAGAACTGGGCTGTGTGTTTGATTCAGAAAAAAAACTGCCTGCGGATGTTGTAAGACAAAATATAACTAACGCTGGCGGGCCAGAGGCCAGTAGATACCTGCTGGATCTTTGTGCCCCGTTGTCGTCATGGGCTGGCCCTGTTAAAAAAACCAACCCTGGGCAGTCTACAGCCCAGTTGAAACTTGCTCGACCTGAAAAAACAATATACGTGCTCAATAAACGAGAGAATTCTGCAAGTACAGACTGATAACTGGGATGCAGCACGGATATTGTTTTTTTATCGTGATAATAAGTGCAAGCACTTGTTTCGAAAAAATTGGAGAACTGGGAGTTCGAACGGCGGGTGCTTATGCTACCCATCAAATAAAAATCAGGTGCCTGAAAATTTGTTTCGAAACAAATGATTTAGCTTTATATCCACGTCGACCCTCGGTATGATGGTTGGAAGCAAATGCAAGTTCATACCAAAAGATCGTTAACAACAATACCAACTTGTGGACGACAAGGTAGTACAACTACCAATACCAAACTAACTTATAATCTTTTTACTCCTGGCCCTAGTGTTCGTCTGGTAGAAAATCTTCAAAAGGACCAGCTCCTGCTCCTTCTCTTGCTCCAGGTCCCCGAGGTGGTACTGGTGCATCACCTAGTTGGTTCTCTGCTGGTCGAAGTTCTTATTGGTGTGCAGCACCAGAACCTTTTTTGTTGCCCGTCTTGCCGGCCGTTGACCATCACCGGCAAGGTATTGCCCGTCTTGTGCCACATCGCGTGCATGCCGCACTCCGACTGTATCTTGCGACGCGTCCACGTGCCTCTTTTGAACGCCCTGGAATTGCGCTGGAAGAAATGCTTCCTTAGGCCACTCAGTGTGATACCTGCAGTATTGTGGAATACAGGTTTTGGTGTACCTAGTTGGCATTTTCATAACATCTTTGGCATGTTGCAGTCACTTGTTTCACTTTTTATTAACTGACAAATTGTAATTGCTTCACCAGGTCTGCGTCTAAAAAGAAAAATAGAGCTATAAACAAAGGAATATGTTTGTGCAAGTAGATGGCCGATCGGTGTCTTACCTGGAAGTTTCTCAGGTTGGGTGTAGCATATGCCGTGCTCGCTGTCGATGGTTGGTGTGAACAAATCGATGAGAGACTGAAATCTCGCGCTGTCAGCACTCACTTTGGCCTCAAGGTGCTCGATCAGCTCCTGATCCGTGGGATCGAACTTGACGCCAGCTGGCAGCACCGGCCAATCCTTCTTCGACTTGCATCGGTAATTCCAGTTATATGGTACTCAATGTATGATCAATCGACTGTTTTAAGTGAATGATGAAAGATTTCGACAGATAAGTGGTACTCCAAATCTGAAGTCCAGAATACCCGAACACACCGTCGGGATTCTTGTGTCACGTCACGCGCAGCGTGTTGTCACGTCAATTCAATGTGTGGACATGATGAATAATTTGACCGACGTATACTAGTACTGCTACTGTACTACTTACTAGTCGTATTTAGTGTCACAATTTATACATAGGTTTAACTAACAAGTACGCACTTGAAGCCTAACTGATATATATATATATATGGCTTCTGCACATAATCTCCATCATCATTATCAGTACATCCTACGCAGGTGAGTTAGGATGTACTTGATCCCAGGAAGGTATCTATCCTTCAAACTAGAGGAGTGCTTCAAACTAACAACAGTACATAATATCCAACAAAAGAGGGTCGTGCTACAGCAGCAGAATACATGGCTTAGTCTAGATATCAGCACGAATCAAGTTGTGCATATTTGCTGTTGGCATGAACCACATCGCCGCATGTCGGGTTTGCAAAAGCCATCCATCGCATGGAAGCTTGATGCCTTTCACACACTCAAGATTATCTGGCAACAAGCTGTGTCGAGGAACCTCTGGATATGGTGATTCATGAAACCCATGGTATGATGTGTAAACACAGCCCCCCTCACGAATGGAAGTTGCATAGAACAGTAATCATCGCCGGTGATATGATCGATGATTGGTTGGATGATCGGATAATTGAGCCCGAGGAACAAGGAGTGGTTGCCGAGGCTATAAACCCACCTGCAGTTGAATACGCCTGGCCCAACGGAGCTGGGATCTTTCTCGAACACGAAGCAGCCATAGCCATCAATGTCACGAACGCCCCACACATTGTACTGCATGTGGTTTGATGTAATGGTTTGGTCAATTTGGTACGTGCGAATGAGCATCAAATGACCGCCGTCAGCTGAACGAGCGATAAACCACCACCCATCGGCTGGTATGATTCCAGGTCCTGGAATCATGAAGGCCAGCGCATTTGCGTCTGCTGCAACAATTCAAATTGGAGACCAAAAGGACAAAAATAAACAATCATGTTCAAAGTATGTGTGGAATTAAGATTATTATAACAGTGACACATATCATAGACAGAGAATTGCAATGCCGTGGTCATAATCATACCTCAAGTTAAAAAAAATAAGCCAATGGCTTTCATATTCTAGCAATATGTCATGGTTCAAACATCATGTAACAATGAGAGGAAAATAGCTAGGATAGCGCCTACTCATATTCTACCATAGCACTTACTACTACTGTTCTCATATCAACTCTAAGCAATAACATGCGTTGTTATAAAAATCTTGTAAACGAGAGTAACATATAGCAATCATGATGTTATGCTCATAATATGTATTCTAACAATCATTAGATGCCAATTGTTCTCATATCAACTCTAACAATAACATGTGTGGTCATAAAAATCTAGGAAATGAGAGGAACATATAGCAATGATGTGGTTATAGACATGCTATGCATTCTAAATTTGTAACAAAAGAACAGGCAGTCGTATTCATAAGGTAAAGATGAGATGGGATAGAACAATTACACGACGATATATTCCACCAGTATAGGCAGCCAATCTGTGCGTCGACCGCGTAAACGATGCCAGCGTGCACTATAGCATCAGACAGAAATGTTGCCTCAACAGGATTGATGATGAGCCATAACCATGTATGGCGACCGGATTCCAAATAGACTAATCCCATGTTGAAGAAGGCAATGAGCTTGTAATCCATGTAGTCTTCTGATGGTGTGGGCACTTCGCAGATTACAACTTTCTGCAAACAGAGGTCGAGCCAAAAGCTTGACGCGTCTCATGCGTAGTAGGCAAGAGTGTCCGGCGAGCCGCGAGGCTCGATGGCGGCGGTATCCAACGATGGAAGGGTGATCTCTCGCTGGGTGTAGATATCCACGAGACGCCACGGACTACCGGTGTGGTGGATGAGGACGATCTAGTTGGCCTTCATGCCCGCCCAGTAGTGGCCGCGCATGAAGGACAGGTGGACGGGTAGTGGTAGCATGTCGAGGGGAACCACGACAACCTCCGTAGGATCGTCAAGTCGGTGTCTGGGCCACCTGCGAGGATCGGGCATCAGCAAGCAGGGTGTCTTGAAAAGAGCCGGCCGGTTGCAGACGAGTACATGGTACAAAGACACCGAGCATGCGGCCAGACGGACGGTGCTGAGTAGGTCCATACGACTACAGATCTGCTCCAAGAGAACATCGAGGAGGGAATTCCAATCGCGGCTCTGCGTGTCAGTCGGTTCTGCCATTGGGGTTTTCGGTGCCTGCGAGCCAGCGGGGAAGTGGATTCGGGCGAGCGAGCGAAGAAGCTTCTCCTCGTGTGGCCGAGAAGTGAGCGGGGGGATATGGTACGCGCGAGCTACCAAGGAAGATGGCGCGAGCGGGCGAGTAGTGAGCGGGGGTAAATGGTGTGCGGCCGACGATGGGGAAGAGAGGAGGAAGAAGAAGAGAGGAGGAAGAAGAGTGGAAGACGGGGAAGAAAGTGCATTCAATCTCAATTCTACTAGTACTACTACCAGGATATACCGTCCTTCGGAGTGTAAATAGTTACACCGATGACATGTGGGTCTACCACAACAGGGCCCATATGTCAGTTAATGGAGGACAGAGGTGCGTAGGCATATTTGCGGAAGCGTGCTCTACTGGCAAACACGATGGCAGTACTGGGTAAGGCTGATTTAGTAACACCAACACGCTGGTTCAGCTTATTAATTACGTGTCCCATCTGCTGCAGCGTGTATTGCACTTCACTGCGAAGACTAGTTGAATAGTTCTCTCTGACCGAGATGGGGAATAATGGATCACGAGGACTTCCTTTCTACAGTATCCCTATGCCTCTACGCTCACTTCACTCATTTTGTGACGTACCTAGTCACTTGTTGAAATCTGTAGAAAAACAAATATTCTGTATTTGGGAACAGAGGGAGGCTTTTACTCCGTACTATTTTGGAACAGAGGGAGTATCACCATATGGAGGGAACAGAGGAAGCTTGAAATATGAACATGTCAATGGGAGGGAGTAAGCCCCATGCATGCATGCATGCATGCAACATCCAACACTCACACGTACACATGGACGCACGCAACACTCACGCACCCATGCGGCACACAGCACACGACACAACACACACGCTCACGCTCAAGTGCTCAACCTACTCCCTACGTCCGTGAAAGACTGTACATTTAGAGATTTACACATTGACCAGGGCATAATTAACGCCCAAAAGTAGCAGACTTATGTGTGCATGCGACCATTGAGATAAGAAGATTAAATGAAGGCCGTTGCATGCTGTAATTAAGGATAGACATGTAGCCTATACCTACAGCACAAGTTGGTGCCTTAGTCAATCAATATCGATTTAGATTAAAGGCTAAATGCATTGGAAGTGTAGATGTACATCATGTACTACACTCTTTGTTTTATAGCCGATGTGCACACTTTGTTGGAAGACTGAGGGAGGACACGTCCATGCACTCACATACACAGCCAGGGCGGTTCGCGCGCAAGGGTTGGACTCGTGTCGCGCCTGCATAAAGTTTTGTTTAACTGATTTCTTTGCTATGCCAACTGACAGGTGGGACCCAGAAACCTTCCACACCTTGGAACCCCCAACTGCCAACTCACCACTTCACCGGAGCCGCTTCAGCGACTGGCTTGTCCACCGCTCCGGATCTCCTCGACCGCCATCATGGTCCACCGCACCGGATCTGCTTAACCGGCGCCCTCGTCCACCACAACGTAGGCCCTTCACTGACTCCCTCGTCCGGCCCTTTGCTGGCCCTTCATACAAGCCCTCGTCCGCCGCAACAGATCCGCCTCACCGAAAGCACTGTACAACGCGCCCGCCGAAGCCTTCGTCCACTGCACCGGACCCGCTCCACGGACGCCATATTCAACTCCACCGGCCCTGCTTTACCGACACCACAGCCTCATCAGGTTATTTCGATTTGTACTCCTTCGGTTTTTCTCTTTATCATGCAACTGTTCACTTACCACAGATGAGCTTTCTTGTATGTCGACAGGCGCCGCAACCGTAGCACCGGAGCCGCTTCAGCGACGGCGACAGCCGGCCCAAACTCAACCGCAACACGAGCACCATCGACGATCCTTAGCTATCAAGTATGACAACGATACCCATACGCCGTCGAGAATCAGGTACTATTATCCAACGGTCGGCGCCTACGTTCACTTTCCTAACATAAGCACCGCACCTTTGAATTTCTTCAGGGCATCATTCAGTTTTTCATGAGACGCGTTATTCTGCTTGCACCTGTAGGGCCATACTTCTGGCAGTGAACATGTTACATGTGCCAAATTACATACCAGTGCACATATAGTTAATATGCTTTAGTTTTGTTCTGATGCCACCTGTTGGTTCCATCAGACTGCTTAATGTTCTCTATGCTTAATTACACATCAGCAAACTAGCATGTGGTCCGCTGCTTTTTGTTTGTTTTACCCTACATTTTCTGATGCTAGCTATTACATCACTGCTCCGAGCCTCTGTTCATTACTTGTTTGTATGTTCTTGATCTTCCCAAGTTGCATGACTAATTTGATGCTTCTATTAATTATGGAGCTGCCAACCCCATCAAGCAAAATATTTGTTCTTTTGGGGCTGGCACCTCGAACAAGCATAAAAATAGAGGGAAGCATATATATTGTCGTGTATGCACACACCCTTCTTTCATTAGTTTAGATGAACCATTGATGATCAATTCGGACCAGTGCATGCGATTAAAATTAATTTTACCTAAATAGATGGCACAGAATAAACTACAACAACTAGATTTGCAACCACGGGATGCTGACGATATCTTCAAAGAACATTGCAACAGCATCTAGGCTTCACAGCAACATATGGTAAGCCAGTGTGTTTTAGTACATGTGAAATGTAATGCGAGTGGGCTGCTTTCTTGGCTTGTGCCCTCAACGTGTAATCCTATCGAATTACAAATAGTTCAGTTGTCTGCTTTGCTGTATTGCTTGATTCAAATGCTTATTTGTTGTTACGCTATACCTGAGTTGGCCAATATGTCAGCAGTGCCTACTGTACTATCGTAAAGAAATGCATGCCTATTTCATTTGAGTCCTTAACTTTTCCTCTCAACTTCATCACAAGACTGTCTTCGTAGTTTATATGAGGCCACACTGTTAAGTGCTTTCTCAGATTATTTCAACTGCTTAGATGCCTTGGCAACTTAAATATAGCGGTTGTACACTCCCTTTAAACTAGGGATGTCAACTGGGTCCGTTTAATCCCGATTAAAGTCCACTAGTGGTATGATAGTTCAAAAGAGTTTTAGTTTTTTGAGGAAAATGAACTAGGGAGGTAGCAAAAACTAACAAGATGGGACTGGCGGATGTCGTTTATTTGCCACTTACATCCCTAGTTTCATCTTACCATTTTAATTTCTTTTCGGCTGATGCTGCTTCAAACCATTTACATATAGTTTGCCATGCTCGGCAATAATTCGTCCGTCGTTGACCATGTAAGCTTACTGCGTGGATCATACGATAACTATCTCTTACTGATGTCCAATAGAAACCTTTCAGGATGCCGTTCACACTAGGACACAATCTACAACCCCAGAATCTATTTGTGGAAGCAGTGCGCCATCCATGTTACCAGATGGTAGCAGTTCAGAGGCAACACCACCGGAGAGCAGTCTGAGCACAGATATTATAGTGCTTGAGGCTCTACTAGAGGCAGAAAGAGATGGTGTGGCTGCCATGAATGAGGTAATCTTTATCTTGAGGTTGGAAATTACGGAATTAGCGGCACGCATTATGCAAGCAACCCAAGAATTGGAGGAAGTAAGAATGTTGCATTTGAAGACGGAGGAGGTCCTGCTGTTTCTGCTATCTGAAGCCCAAGGTAATCCCAGTTCTTCTTTAGATACCAGTTGAAATTGTCATTAGATTATTGTACTTGCATGTTGTGTCATGTCTCTGAATGGATTATGTTGCAAGACCCCCTATGTTGTCCATGTGTTGTAATGATCCGAATTTTTTAGGCGAGGTAATCCTCAGTACTTGTATGATTGACATAAGGTGAACTGTTTTTCGTGTGAGCATATTGTATTGGATGAAATAACTGTTTGACTCAGAGTGTATCCAACCTACTGAATTCGAAGATCACGGCATTTCTAAATCATAATCATATATAAAGGTGGAATAAATCTTTGTTGTGGTTTTGAAGAAATAAATAACAAAACGTATAATTATCTGTGGATATTCGTAATCGAATACAAATTGGATTTGAATTTAGTTTGCCAGGTCCCAGGGCAAACGTGAATGCTAATTCTCCCAAGTTTTGAACGAAGCGGCTAAACACCCACTATAATTTGTGGGCTGCCCGAAGCAAGTGTTTGCGAGATGGAAATTACTGTCTACCCCTGACACTTGACATCCTTATCGACCAGATTTACACTGCTGTCGATAGGGGTAGACTAGTAACTTCAATCAGACGTGACACGACGGCCTCTGAGCCCATTCAGACACGGTGGGCGCCAAACGTGGGCGGCAAAACACATTTGATTCAAGCTCGTCCGAAAGACATGTGTCTCTTCCTCCATTTCCCCATTCATACACGGTGGGCGGCAAAACAAACTCTCCTCGTCTGAAATCGATGTAGGCTAATATTTTAAATAGGGGCAGATGTGTAACTTCCATCAGACGTGACACAACCGCCCTACCTGTCAGGCCCGTTCATACACCGTGGGCGCCAACCGTGGGCGGCAAAACACCCTCTCCTCGCCCAAAATAGTTACCGGCAAATATTTGGGAGATGCGAGATTACCGTCCTATCCCCAACCGACGCGATGTCCGAAATTTTAAACGGGGGATAAGTTCGTAACTTTCCCCCATTTCAGAGAAGCGCGTCCCAAAGTTTGAGATCCCCCTCCCCTCCATTTCCCCATTCATACACCATCGGCGGCACGACAACCTCTGCACTGCGGCCAGCCTTCTCCGTCCGCCACCCCATCCTCCACCTTGCCGGAGCCGCTACCCCTACCCCGTCGTCCACTGCAAGAGATGGACGTCTCTCATCCACGGCGCTGGACCAGGATCCTTTCATCGCCTCCTCTCGCTTCATCGGCGCCGTCGTCCACCTTGCCGTTGCCGCTCCTACGACCGCCTCGTCCACGGCAACAGGATATATCCCCCGACCCGGCCGTCTGCCGTCTAAAGTCTTCTTCCCCGCCGCCGACAGCCATCGCACCCGCAGCACCCTCAACGTATCAGCATAGGCCTACACGGCGTCGCAAGAGAGGTGGTACTCTTCCATATGTGCTTAAGTTATTGATCTCACCCGGAAAATAGATCGTAATTTGTTTACTGTACTTTTCTTGTCCGTACCAAATCGTAGTGGCTAGTTGAAAGCAAACATTGGTTGCGAAGTAGCTTTGTCCGGTTTGCACCTTCAGATCCGCCATGGCACGGGCACTATACTCGTAAAGCTTATGGTTTCCCCCCTTTATATTCACTACCATCATCGTAGGTGCTTCGTGTCGTGCTAGCACTGCTCCTCAAGACCTCAACCCAAAGCTTACGTGTTGAAATACGAATCTGATATGATGCTCATATCACTAAAACAGAGAACGTTTAATTGGTCACCTAATGTTCCTATATTCGTTTCGAAAAGCATGTGCGCCACCCACTGGTCCAGCTAGTTCCACTTTCCTGATTTTTCTCTTGATGCTTAGGGTTTTCCCCTTTTATCTACTCTACTATGATCTGCGTAGGTGCTTTCTGTCGTACTAGCATTACTCCACCCTTCAAGCTAAACAACACAACACTCAGAATTCGAAAGCTTAGTTGTTCAAATATGATTGTGATATGATACTGATATTAGTTAACCGACACATTTAATTGGTTAGCTAAAGGTCCCACTTGAGTTTCCAAATGCATGTCGCGACATATAGAGAGACAGCATAATTGCATTTCTTTGTCACTTGTTGACCGTACTTTCTTGTCCATACCAAATCTTAGTTGTTATTTCAAAGCAAACATCGGTTGCTAACTACCCTTTGCGCGGTTTGCAGCTTCAGATCTGCCATCCCACTGCCACGGTCAACACTGTACTCATCATGCTTATGTTTTCCCCATTTTATGATGACCACAATCAGCCTACGTGGTTCGTGTCGTAATAGCACTGCTCCACCCATCGAGCTAAACAAGCTTAGTTGTACAAATTCATATCTGATATTATTGCTGATATTAGTAAAACTGAGAGATGTTTAATTGGTTAGCTAAATGTTCCTACTTTAGTTTCGAAATGCATGTGAGCCACATATGGAGAGACCGGAAAGAATAGTATTTCTCTGTGCGCTCTGGTTCATCATGGGTGGCCAACCGACATTGTATTGAAAGACTTGTAATATCTTCAATCTGCTTGCTCTTCTGCTCTTCTTTAAGATGATACTCTTCTCTTGCGGTCGACTGGTCAGGTCGAGTTGTTCTCCCTTAGTATATTTTGAATCTGTCAGGTCAGGTCGACTTGTTCTTCTTTACTATATGTTGAAGCTATCATCTGCGAAGTGTCATCACTTCTGGAGCTCTCATATTTTGAGTAGTAGGCCACATTATATTAATGCACACAACAAATTACAGCATGCATGGCATCTTTTAAAAGAATTGCAGAGATAGCACAAAGGGGTTTACAGGGAGGCAGTATTGGATTAGAATCACTTCTGCATTACAAAGAAAATCTCACTTGTTTTTATGTTTTCATGCATGTCAGATATTGAACATTATCAAAATGAATATGAGAATGGGCGCACGAGAGGAATATTGCGGAACGATCCACTGGCTAACAAACTTGGCATGGTGGAGGATGGCCTATCTTATTCACCCATCAAGGTGCTTGCTCTAACTTTGCAAAGTTGTATTGGTCGCACATATTTTGCATCTGACCTCTTGCATTACTTCTACTTTGTTACACCATCTGCTTAGTTTAAGCATCATATATGAGTATATGCCATACCTATCCATTTTCTGTACCTATTCCATGTGTCGTCACACTATGTTTTTCCAGTCAAATGTTGTTCTTTCGTAATAGATGTCCAAAAGGAAGAGGGTGAGTGCAGATCCTCAAGGAGTACAAACTAGGTATTTGGAAAAGGTAGTGATACCTGTTAAATCAGATAGATCAGCAGCCACAGAAAACACAGGCCCAACTGTACCACACTTTACCCCTACTCCAGTGGCCAAACCCCTATTAGAACTGCTGGGAGCCCAGCGTCAGGTACTGTCTATGATATCAATTCAAAATTTGAACTCCTAAATTTCTGCTTGTGCCTTACCTTCTCTCTTGTATGAAAACTAATTTCAGATGAATCTCCTTGCTCAAAGGATCATACGATCTCAAAACAATAATGGGCTCTGCATTGCTCTTGTCAGTACCTCTCTCCCTTTTGCCTTGTAACGCTGTACTTAATTAATTGCTATTTGATTATGTATCATCAGTCTGCACCTGAGCTTCATTATCCTCTGTTTCTTCCAATATTATTTGATCTATATTTACTCTTTGCAAAATGTAGAATAATGGCAACGCTTATAAAGAATTTTCTTTGGGGAATTTATTGAATTATCCTTCCATCAACATGGAGAAGGGCTTTGTCCAGCCCGTGTTAACATGTAATGTAAGTTCATCCTTCTCAAGCCTTCAAACTTTGTTCTAGTATAGATTTGGATAGGCATCATTTCCTCCACTGCTGTTTGCTTTGCTGTTTACATCTGATTGGATGTTTGCAACAACTACCAGTTTCAAATTGTAGTTGTAAAAACATGTTCCTTATGCAGAACAGATCCATTTATTTGCTTATATAATTGTGAAACCTGTTACGTGTCTCCTTGTTTCTCTTTCAGACTCGTATCTCTTACGCCAGGCAGAACTTTAGGGAAGATAGTGAGCCAAACCATCTTGAGGACAGCGAGATGACCCCAAGGTCCTGTCTTGATGAAGACAGTGAGTTGAAGCTACTCACCAGCAGGTGTGAGACAACCTCTGTGCAGTCGCTGCCTCAATCAGTTCAACTTCTTCAGTCTCAACTTAAAGCGGAAAGGCTTGCTTCAGCTCAGCTCCGACTTGAAGTCAAAGATGCAATGAAGATGTCAGAGGACTGCCGTGTGCACCATCATGCCTTAAATCTAGTGTTGATGCATCTATCGTTGACACAACTGAGGTCTACTCAGCTTCTTCAGCTGTTTGGGGGGCCCGACGCGGCCAGGCCTAGTGCCTTCTGAAGTGCTCTCTCTCTTGTCGGCGCGTTTATTTGCACTGGTGGCGAACTTTGATGCCCAGTGGATGTAATATGTGTGATAGCCGTGATAGCCTAGCGTAAGTTGCTTGCTTATTTATTTCCTTGTTGTCTTGTTTATTTGTTTTCTTGTAGTCATTGCAGTTCTTTTTCCGTGGTTTGCTAGTGGCTGCAATAACCTATTTAAAACTAGGCCATAATAACCATGGGCTAATATTTACTGTAGTGACACTGGGCCTCCTACGGGCCGTAGAAACAGTGGGCCTTCTACGGGCCGTAGAAACAATGGGCCTTCTACGGGCCGTATCATCAATGGGCCTTATACGGGCAGTATGATCGATTGGACAAACATGGGCCAATAACAGGCCACATTATGGCCATAAACGGGCTAGAGTTGGAATCGTTCGTTCATGGGCCGACCATAATGAGCCATCGTTAATAGGCCGTATTTGATGACGCTATGAAAACGGCCCAATGTATTAATGGACCACAAACGGGCCGACTGTAACCACGGGCTGAATTTGGCCCACAAGCAGAAAATGATAGTAACGGGATGTAAGTAAACGAATGCTGGAAATGAGCCCAAGAATAAATGGGCTCTGAGTAGGCCGAAAGATAACTTGGGCTGGAAACGGCCCAATGGAATAACGGGCCATTAATGGGTATAAAGTGATACACTGTTCATTATGGGCCAGTTTCACCACGGGTCGTTAATGGGTGTAAAGTGATACACTGTTCACTACGGGCCAGTTTCGCCACGGGCCGTTAATAGGCCAAGAGTTACATAGGGACTCATATGGGCCGAAAGATGTCATGGGCCATACATGGGCCAGAAGTGAAAACGGTCTGGAATCATATTGGGTGGCCCAGATGACGCTACTGGGCCTAATTCGGATAGGGCGTAACGGGCCTTGGGTTAGCGGGCTGTAAATGGGTATATGCGAACAGGCCGTTAACAGGCTTTACATGGGCCGGCCCGCCACCTTTTGACCAAGTCAAACGGGCCGGCCTTTTCACAGGAATGGGCCTCTGTTGGGCCGTGCCACGTGTTGACGTATCATAGGCGCCTTCCGTCAAATGAGTGGATGACATCTGTCCCAACGATGAGCCGACACGTGTTTCCTCCAGCCAATGATGATTTTACACATGGAAAATCCCCATTGGTCGGGGCTGTTAACGGGTTATCGGATCCAAAACCCGACCCGATAGCTTAACGGCATTCCGTTACAGTGGATGCCACGTGTCGGTCACCCTTGACGAAAGCACTTCTGTGACGCGGGATTTATCGTCATGGAAGTGGACACTTCCGTGATGATAATTTTGGTAATGTCATGGAACACTTCTACGACAGCACAGGTATCACTATCTTGATTCTGTCATAAAATCGTCATGGATGTACATGCATGACAGAAAATGTGACCTACTGTGACAAACACGTATCATCACGGAAGTGTATTTTTTTGTAGTGAAAGTAAAAGTTTACAGTGCCAAAATCTTGTTCAAGTTGGTTAAACAGAAAGAGGACTTCGATACGAAGATCTAGGCGCTTGTTTCACCTGATTTGGATAAACGAGCGACAAGATAAACTAAAACAAAAATTAGGGCAAAAATCACGATCGGAAATAATCGCGAAAAAACCCTGGAAAAAGAAAAACTGACGAACAGGCTAACGAACGAACATTCGCTGTCTGGGCTAATGGATGAACAGCGTTCGTTAAAATGAATGTATGGACGGACATCCGCTAAATAACAGAACCGGGAAAAACCGAACGAAGCGATCTAATTAAAAAAACTAGATCTAGGGTTTCTAAAAAAAACCGAACGGTTGACCAAAAAAAAACAACGACGAACGGCGGCGGCGGTGTCGGCTACCTCCGGCGAAGCTCCGGCGGCGGCGGACGGCGGCGCGAGCAGCGGCGGGCAGGCGACGCGCGATCGAGGCGGCGGCGCGGGCTAGGGTTTGTGGCGGTGGGGCGGCTGCCGGCTTGGTGGGCTGGGGCCTCGGGGTGGCCGGCTTATAAACTCCGGGTCAGTTACGGCCCGTTAGGTCGGTGCAATTTTTTTTAAAACCTGACGCGGAAAAAAAAATAAAAGAAATACTAAACGGAGTCCAAAAATTCTGAAATAAATTTTCGCGGTTCTCAATAATATTACGGATAAAGTGAACATTTATTTGGGCCTCTAATGCAATTTTGAAAAACGCATATTTTTCCTAATTCAAATAAAATAGCAATAAAAGTCCAAAAACATTATGTATTTGATTTTAATATTTTTCCTCCAATATTCCCTTTATTTTGGAGAAGTCATATTATCTCCTCTCTTATATTTTAATATGAAATATTTTTAGAGAGAAAAATAATTAAAACCAAAGTGATCCTTGTTTCGATATTTGATAAAATTCAAATATGAAAAACATGAAATCTCCAACTCTCTCCGTGGGTGAAAGATCGTGGATGTCGCCTAGAGGGGGGCGGCGGTGAATAGGCGCTTTAAAATAATTACGGTTGAGGCTTGAACAAATGCGGAATAAACCTAGCGGTTAATTTGTCAAGCACAAAACCTACAACAACTAGGCTCACCTATGTGCACCAACAACTTATGCTAAGCAAGAAAAACTACTTAGGTGATAGCAAGATATATGCCAAGAAACAATATGGCTATCACAAAGTAAAGTGCATAAGTAAAGGGCTCGGGTAAGAGATAACCGGGGCACGCGGAGACGACGATGTATCTCAAAGTTCACACCCTTGCGGATGCTAATCTCCGTTTGGAGCGGTGTGGAGGCACAATGCTCCCCATGAAGCCACTAGGGCCATCGTAATCTCCTCACGCCCTCACACAATGCTAGATTCCGTGATTCCACTAAGGGACCCTTGAGGGCGGTCACCGAACCCGTACAAATAGCAACCCTTGGGGGCGGTCACCGAACCCGTACACTTTGGCAACCCTTGGGGGCGGTTGTTGGGGAACGTAGCAGAAATTCAAAATTTTCTACGCATCACCAAGATCAATCTATGGAGTAATCCAGCAATGAGGGGAAGGGGAGTGCATCTACATACCATTGTAGATCGCTAAGCGGAAGCGTTGCAAGAACGCGGATGAAGGAGTCGTACTCGTAGCGATTCAGATCGCAGTTGATTCCGATCTAAGTGCCGAACCACGGTGCCTCCGCGTTCAACACACGTGCAGCCCGGTGACATCTCCCACGCCTTGATCCAGCAAGGAGAAAGGGAGAGGTTGGGGAAGACTCGGTCCAGCAGCAGCACAACGGCATGGTGGTGATGGAGGAGCGTGGCACTCCAGCAGGGCTTCGCCAAGCACTGCGAGAGACGAGGAGGGAGAGCGGTAGGGCTGCGCCAAGAGAGAGATGTTCTCGTGTCTCTGGCAGCCCCAAAAACCCCACTATATATAGGGGAGGGGGAGGGGCTGCGCCCCCATCTAGGGTTCCCCCAAAGGGGTGCGGCCAGCCCTAGATGGGACTTGGAGGGGCGGCCAAGGGGGGCGAGAGGGGGGCGTACCACTAGGTGGGCCTTAGGCCCATCTGAGCCTAGGGTTTCCCCCTTCCCCGCGCCTTGGGCCCCTTGTGGAAGGTGCACCAGCCCACCTAGGGGCTGGTCCCTTCCCACACTTGGCCCACGCAGCCGTCTGGGGCCGGTGGCCCCACCTGGTGGACCCCCGGGACCCTCCCGGTGGTCCCGGTACGTTACCGATAGCACCCAAAACTTTTCCGATGACGAAAACAGGACTTCCCATATATAAATCTTTACCTCCGGACCATTCCGGAACTCCTCGTGATGTCCGGGATCTCATCCGGGACTCCGAACAACATTCGGTAACCACGTATATCTATTCCCTATAACCCTAGCGTCATCGAACCTTAAGTGTGTAGACCCTACGGGTTCGGGAACCATGCAGACATGACCGAGATGTTCTCCGGCCAATAGCCAACAGCGGGATTTGGATACCCATGTTGGCTCCCACATGTTCCACGATGATCTCATCGGATGAACCACGATGTCGGGGATTCAATCAATCCCGTATACAATTCCCTTTGTCAATCGGTATGGTACTTGCCCGAGATTCGATCGTCGGTATCCCGATACCTTGTTCAATCTCGTTATCGGCAAGTCTCTTTACTCGTTCTGTAACACATCATCCCGTGATCAACTCCTTGGTCACATTGTGCACATTATGATGATGTCCTACCGAGTGGGCCCAGAGATACCTCTCCGTTTACACGGAGTGACAAATCCCAGTCTCGATTCGTGCCAACCCAACAGACACTTTCGGAGATACCTGTAGTGCACCTTTATAGCCACCCAGTTACGTTGTGACGTTTGGTACACCCAAAGCGTTCCTACGGTATCCGGGAGTTGCACAATATCATGGTCTAAGGAAATGATACTTGACATTAGAAAAGCTTTAGCAAACGAACTACACGATCTTGTGCTAGGCTTAGGATTGGGTCTTGTCCATCACATCATTCTCCTAATGATGTGATCCCGTTATCAACGACATCCAATGTCCATGGTCAGGAAACCGTAACCATCTATTGATCAACGAGCTAGTCAACTAGAGGTTTACTAGGGACATGGTGTTGTCTATGTATCCACACATGTATCTGAGTTTCCTATCAATACAATTTTAGCATGGATAATAAACGATTATCATGAACAAGGAAATATAATAATAACCAATTTATTATTGCCTCTAGGGCATATTTCTAACAGTCTCCCACTTGCACTAGAGTCAATAATCTAGTTCACATCGCCATGTGATTAATACCCAAGAGTTTACTAGAGTCAATAATCTAGTTCACATCACCATGTGAATGTAATGAATCCAACACCCATGGGGTTTGTTCATATCTCGCTTGTGAGAGAGGTTATTAGTCAACGGGTCTGAACCTTTCAGATCCATGTGTGCTTTACGAATATCTATGTCATCTTGTAGATGCAGCTACCACGTGCTACTTGGAGCTATTCCAAATAACAGTTCTACTGTATGAATCCGGTTTACTACTCAGAGTCATCCGGATTAGTGTCAAAGTTCGCATCGACGTAACCCTTTACGACGAACTCCTTTCCACCTCCATAATCGAGAAAATTCCTTAGTCCACCAGATACTAAGGATAAGTTTGACCGCTGTCATGTGATCCATTCCCGGATCACTATTGTACCCCTTGACCAACTCATGGCAAGGCACACTTCATGTGCGGTACACAGCATAGCATACTGTAGAGCCTACGTCTAAAGCATAGGGGACGACCTTTGTCCTTTCTCTCTCTTCTGCTATGGTCAGGTTTTGAGTCTTACTCACACCTTGTAACACAGCCAAGAACTCCTTCTTTGCTGGTCTATTTTGAACTCCTTCAAAATCTTGTCACGGTATGTATTCATTTGAAAGTACTATTAAGCGTTTTTTATCTATCCTTATAGATCTTGATGCTTAATGTTCAAGTAGCTTAATCCAGGTTTTCCATTGAAAAACACTTTTCAAATAACCCTATATGCTTTCTAGAAATTCTACATCATCTCTGATCAACAATATGTCAACAACATATACTCATCAGAAATTCTATAGTGCTCCCACTCACTTCCTTGGAAATACAAGTTTCTCATAAACTTTGTATAAACCCAAAATCTTTGATCATCTCATCAAAGCGTACATTCCAACTCCGAGATGCTTACTCCAGTCCTTAGAAGGATTGCTGGAGCTTTGCATACTTGTTAGCATCTTTTAGGATTGACAAAAACCTTCTGGTTGTATCACATACAACCTTTCCTCAAGAAAATCGTCGAGGAAACAATGTTTTGATATCCTATCTGCAAGATTTCATAAATAATGCAGTAACTGCTAATACAATTCCAACAGACTCTTAGCATCGCTACGAGTGAGAAAGTCTCATCGTAGTCAACTCCTTGAGCTTGTCGGAAAACATCTTAACGACAAGCCGAGCTTTCTTAATGGTGACACTTACCATCATTGTCTGTCTTCCTTTTAAAATCCATCTGCACCCAACAACCTTACGACCATCAAGTATTTCTTCCAAAGTCTATACTTTGTTTTTATACATGGATCCTCTCTCAGATTTCATGGCCTCAAGCCATTCGTCGGAATCCGGGCCCACCATCGCTTCTCCATAGCTCGTAGGTTCATTGTTGTCTAGCAAAATGACTTCCAAGACAGGATTACGTACCACTCTGAAGTAGTACGCATCCTTATCGACCTACGAGGTTTGGTAGTGACTTGATCCCAAGTTTCATGATCACTATCATAAGCTTCCACTTCAATTGGTGTAGGTGCCACAGGAACAACTTCATGTGCCCTGCTACACACTAGTTGAAGTTATGGTTCAATAACCTCATCAAGTTTCCACCATCCTCCCACTCAATTCTTTCGAGAGAAACTTTTCCTCGAGAAAGGAACTGTTTCTAGAAGCAATTACTTTTGCTTCCAGATCTGAAATAGGAGGTATACCCAACTGTTTTGGGTATTCTTATGAAGATGCATTTATCCGCTTTGGGTTCGAGCTTATCAGCCTGAAACTTTTTCACATAAGCATCGCAGCCCCAAATTTTTAAGAAACGACAACTTAGGTTTCTCTGAATGGTGTCGTCTCAACGGAATTGCGTGGTGCCCTATTTAAAGTGAATGCGGTTGTCTCTAATGCCTAACCCATAAACGATAGTGGTAATTCGATAAGAGACATCATGGCATGCACCATATCCAATAGGGTGCAGTTATGATGTTCAGACACACCATCACACTGTGGTGTTTCAGACGGTATTAATTGTGAAACACTTTCCACAATGTCTTAATTGTGTGCCAAACTCGTAACTCAGATATCTCTATGATCATATCATAGACCTTTTATCCTCTTGTCACGACGATCTTCAACTTCACTCTGAAATTACTTGAACCTTTCAATAATTCAGACTTGTGTTTCATCAAGTAAATATTCTCAGCATCTACTCAAATCATCTGTGAAGTAAGAACATATCGATATCCACTGCGTGCCTCAGCACTCATTGGACTGCACCCATCAAATGTATTACTTCCAACAAGTTGCTCTCTTGTTCCATCTTACTGAAAACGAGGCCTTTCAGTCATCTTGCCCATGTGGTATGATTTGCATGTCTCAAGTGATTCAAAATCAAGTGAGTCCAAATGATCCATCTGCATGGAGTTTCTTCATGCATATATACCAATAGACATGGTTCGCATGTCTCAATCTTTTCAAAAACGAGTGAGTCCAAATATCCATCTACATGGAGCTTCTTCATGCGTTCTATACCAATATGACTCAAATGGCAGTGCCACAAGTATGTGGTACTATCATTACTATTTTATATCTTTTGGCACGAACATGTGTATCAGTGTGATCGAGATTCATTTTAGGTGCAAGACCATTGAAGGTATTATTCAAATAAACAGAGTAACCATTATTCTCCTTAAATGAACAACCGTATTGCGATAAACATAATCCAATCATGTTTATGCTCAACGCAAACACCAAATAACAATTATTTAGGTTTAACACCAATCTCGATGGTAGAGGGAGCATGCGATGCTTGATCACATCAACCTTGGAAACACTTCCAACACATATGGTCATCTCACCTTTAGCTAGTCTCCGTTTATTCCGCAGCTTTTATTTCGAGTTACTAACACTTAGCAACCGAACCGGTATCTAATACCCTAGTGCTGCTAGGAATACTAGTAAAGTACACATTCATATAATGTATATCCAATATACTTCTGTCGACCTTGCCTGCCTTCTCATCTACCAAGTATCTAGGGTAGTTCTGCTTCAGTGACCGTTCCCCTCATTACAGAAGCACTTAGTCTCGGGTTTGGGTTCAACCTTGGGATTCTTCACTAGAGCAGCAAATGATTTGCTGTTTCATGAAGTATCCCTTTTGCCCTTGCCCTTCTAGAAACTAGTGGTTTTACTAACCATCAACAATTCATGCTCCTTCTTGATTTCTACTTTCGCGGTGTCAAACATCGCGAGTTGCTCAAGGATCATCATGTCTATCCCTGATATGTTATAGTTCATCACGAAGCTCTAATAGCTTGGTGGCAGTGACTATGGAGAACCATCACTATCTCATCTGGAAGATTAACTCCCACTCGATTCAAGTGATTGTAGTACTCAGACAATCTGAGCACATGCTCAACGATTGAGCTTTTCTCCCTTAGTTTGCAGGCTTAAGAAACTTGTCAGGGGTCTCATACCTCTTGACGTGGGCACTAGTCTGAAATCCCAATTTCAGTCTTCGGAACATCTCATATGTTCTGTGACGTTTCAAAACGTCTTTGGTGCCACAATTCTAAACCGTTAGCATCACACACTGAACTATCACGTAGTCATCAAAATGTGTATGTCAGATGTTTCGTAACATCTCCAGACGACGCTCGAGGTTCAGCACACCGAGCGGTGCATTAAGGACATAAGCCTTCTGTGCAGCAATGAGGACAATCCTCAGTTCACGGACCCAGTCTGCATAATTGCTACTATCAACTTTCAACTAAATTTTCTCTAGGAACATATCTTAGTAGAACTAAAGCGTAAGCTACGACATAATTTGCAAAGACCTTTTGACTATATTCATGATAACTAAGTTCATCTAATTATTTAATGAACTCCCACTCAGATAGACATCCCTCTAGTCATCTAAGTGATACATGATCCGAGTCAAACTAGGCCGTGTCCGATCATCACGTGAGACGGACTAGTCATCATCGGTGAACATCTCCATGTTGATCGCATCTACTATACGAATCATGTTCGACCTTTCGATCTCTTGTGTTCCGAGGCCATGTCTGTACATGCTAGGCTCGTCAAGTCAACCTAAGTGTTTCGCATGTGTTCCGAGGCCATGTCTGTACATGCTAGGCTCGTCAACACCCGTTGTATTCGAACATTAGAATCTATCACACCCGATCATCATGTGGTGCTTCGAAACAACAAACCTTCGCAACGGTGCACAGTTAGGGGGAACACGTCTCTTGAAATTTTTAGTGAGGGATCATCTTATTTATGCTACCGTCGTTCTAAGCAAATAAGATGTAAACATGACAAACATCACATGCAAATCATAAAGTGACGTGATATGGCCAATATCATCTTGCGCCTTTTGATCTCCATCTTCGAGGCGCGGCATGATCACCTTTGTCACCGGCATGACACCATGATCTTCATCATCATGATCTCCATCATCGTGTCTTCATGAAGTTGTCTCGCCAACTATTACTTCTACTACTATGGCTAACGGTTAGCAATAAAGTAAAGTAATTACATGGCGTTTTCATTGACACGCAGGTCATACAATAAATTAAGACAACTCCTATGGCTCCTGCCGGTTGTCATACTCATCGACATGCAAGTCGTGATTTCTATTACAAGAACATGATCAATCTCATACATCACATATATCATTCATCACATCCTTTTGGCCATATCACATCACATAGCATACCCTGCAAAAACAAGTTAGACGTCCTCTAATTATTGTTGCATGTTTTACGTGGCTGCTATGGGATTCTAGCAAGAACGTTTCTTACCTACGCAAAAGCCACAACGTGATATGCCAATTTCTATTTACCCTTCATAAGGACCCTTTTCATCGAATCCGATCCGACTAAAGTGGGAGAGACAGACACCCGCTAGCCACCTTATGCAACTAGTGCATGTCAGTCGGTGGAACCTGTCTCACGTAAGTGTACGTGTAAGGTCGGTCTGGGCCGCTTCATCCCACGATGCCGCCAAATCAAGATAAGACTAGTAACGGCAAGTAAATTGACAAAATCGACGCCCACAACTACTTTGTGTTCTACTCTTGCATAGAAAATACGCATAGACCTAGCTCATGATGCCACTATTGGGGAACGTAGCAGAAATTCAAAATTTTCTACGCATCACCATGATCAATCTATGGAGTAATCCAGCAACGAGGGGAAGGGGAGTGCATCTACATACCATTGTAGATCGCTAAGCGGCAGCGTTGCAAGAACGCGGATGAAGGAGTCGTACTCGTAGCGATTCAGATCGCGGTTGATTCCGATCTAAGCGCCGAACCACGGCGCCTCCGCGTTCAACACACGTGCAGCCCGGTGACGTCTCCCACGCCTTGATCCAGCAAGGAGAGAGGGAGAGGTTGGGGAAGACTCCGTCCAGCAGCAGCACAACGGCATGGTGGTGATGGAGGAGCATGGCACTCCAGCAGGGCTTCGCCAAGCACTGCGAGAGACGAGGAGGGAGAGGGGTAGGGCTGCGCCAAGAGAGAGATGTTCTCGTGTCTCTGGCAGCCCCAAAACCCCCACTATATATAGGGGAGGGGGAGGGGTGCGGCCAGCCCTATATGGGACTTGGAGGGGCGGCCAAGGGGGGAGAGACGGGGGCGCACCACTAGGTGGGCCTTAGGCCCATCTGAGCCTAGGGTTTCCCCCTTCCCCCCTTCCCTGCGCCTTGGGCCCCTTGTGGGAGGCGCACCAGCCCACCTAGGGGCTGGTCCCTTCCCACACTTGGCCCACGCAGCCCTCTGGGGCTGGTGGCCCACCTGGTGGACCCCCGGGACCCTCCCGGTGGTCCCGGTACGTTACCGATAGCACCCGAAACTTTTTCGGTGACCAAAACAGGACTTCCCATATATAAATCTTTACCTCCGGACCATTTCGGAACTCCTTGTGACGTCCGGGATCTCATCCGGGACTCCGAACCACATTCGGTAACCACGTATATCTATTCCCTATAACCCTAGCGTCATCGAACCTTAAGTGTGTAGACCCTACGGGTTCGGGAACCATGCAGACATGACCGAGACGTTCTCCGGCCAATAACCAATAGCGGGATCTGGATACCCATGTTGGCTCCCACATGTTCCACGATGATCTCATCGGATGAACCACGATGTCGGGGATTCAATCAATCCCGTATACAATTCCCTTTGTCAATCGGTATGGTACTTGCCCGAGATTCGATCGTCGGTATCCCGATACCTTGTTCAATCTCGTTACCGGCAAGTCTCTTTACTCGTTCCGTAACACATCATCCCGTGATCAACTCCTTGGTCACATTCTGCACATTATGATGATGTCCTACCGAGTAGGCCCAGAGATGCCTCTCCGTTTACACGGAGTGACAAATCCCAGTCTCGATTCGTGCCAACCCAACAGACACTTTCGGAGATACCTGTAGTGCACCTTTATAGCCACCCAGTTACGTTGTGACGTTTGGTACACCCAAAGCATTCCTACGGTATCCGGGAGTTGCACAATCTCATGGTCTAAGGAAATGATACTTGACATTAGAAAAGCTTTAGCAGACGAACTACACGATCTTGTGCTAGGCTTAGGATTGGGTCTTGTCCATCACATCATTCTCCTAATGATGTGATCCCGTTATCAACGACATCCAATGTCCATGGTCAGGAAACCGTAACCATCTATTGATCAATGAGCTAGTCAACTAGAGGCTTACTAGGGACATGGTGTTGTCTATGTATCCACACATGTATCTGAGTTTCCTATCAATACAATTTTAGCATGGATAATAAACGATTATCATGAACAAGGAAATATAATAATAACCAATTTATTATTGCCTCTAGGGCATATTTCTAACAGTGGTCACCGGAACCCGTCAAATTGCTCGGGGCGATCTCCACAACCTAATTGGAGACCCCGATGCTTGCCCGGAGCTTTACACCACAATGATTGAGCTCTGAACACCACCAACCGTCTAGGGCGCCC
Organism: Triticum aestivum; assembly: GCF_018294505.1. Taxonomy (NCBI): domain Eukaryota; kingdom Viridiplantae; phylum Streptophyta; class Magnoliopsida; order Poales; family Poaceae; genus Triticum; species Triticum aestivum. Next base: position 166,738,156 of record NC_057802.1, read on the forward strand.
AAGCACCCAAGAGGAACAAGCTCAAGGGTCCCAAGCACCCAAGAGTAATAAGCTTCTCAACTTGTAACTTCCACGAATCACCGTGGAGAACTCAAACCGATGCACCAAATGCAATGGCAAGGGCACACGGAGTGCCCAAGTCCTTCTCTCTCAAATCACACCGAAGCAACTAATGCTAGGGAGGAAAATGAGAGGAAGAACAAGAAGAACACCAAGAACTCCAAGATCTAGATCCAAGGGGATCCCCTCACATAGAGGAGAAAGTGATTGGTGGAAATGTGGATCTAGATCTCCTCTCTCTTTTCCCTCAAAAACTAGCAAGAATCCATGGAGGGATTGAGAGTTAGCAACCTCGAAGAAGGTCAACAATGGGGGAAGAACACGAGCTCAAAGGATAAGGTTCATTGGGGAAGAAGACCCCCTTTTATAGGTGGGGAAAAAAATCCAATTTTATGGTCACAGCCCGCACCAAGCGGTACTACCGCTAGGGCGGTAGTAGCCCTTTGAAACACAAAAGCGAGGAGGCAAAAAAGCCAGAAGAACCGTCGGAGCGGTAGTACCGCTTGACCTCACGGTACTACCGCTAGGGGTAGCAGTACTACTGCTAAGGGTAGCGGTACTACTGCTTGCGAGCGGTACTAAAAAATTACATCCGTGCCTACCACCGCTGGACTTGTGACGAGTTTTTGGTCCCGAGCGGAAGTAGCCACGGAAGTAGCCGCGGTAGTACTACTCCAAGCGATAGTACCGCTCTCAAGAGTGGTAGTAAAAAATTACATCCGCTCCTGTCTGCGGTAGTACCGCTGCAGCCTTTTCAGAACACCAAAACTGACACAACTTCTGCAAACGGACTCCGAATTCGACGAAACCAAGTTTGTTGGAAAGCTAGAGACAAGGGCTAACACAATCTTGATAGAAATACCAATAAGAAGCAAATGAGAAAAGGCCCAAAAGAAAATGGTGAGAACCCTTCCTCGGATAAGACCGGTAAAACCTCCAACATCGAAAACATCATAGAAGACGCATGCAAGCTCCGTTTTCGATGAACTCAAGCTTGTCATCAAGATGACCATAAGCTCTAAGACTCACAAAGAGAACCAAACAAGAACCAAGAAACATGATGCAAGGATGCAATGGTTTGAGCTCTCGACGAACGATACGATCAAGCTACTCACTTGAGAGCCCCCTTGATAGTACGACTATCGATCCTATAACCCGGTCTCCCAACTACCACCATGAGACCGGTAAAATAGAAAACTTATCAAGGGCAAACCTTTGCCTTGCACATGGTCCACTTGAGCTAGATGATGACGATCTTGACTCCCTCAAGTTGGACCACCTTTCTTGATTGCGTTGGCTCGATGAAGACTAGATGATTACTCCCCATAGTCCACTATGGGTGAGCCACTCTTCGGCACATCTTCACAAGTCCATTGTCACCACAATGGACGGGAAGCTTCAAGCACTTGATCTCTTCGTGATGCTCCACTTGAACTTGCACACGGCAATCTTGATGACGATCACCACTTGATGTCATCCTCTCCATGGGTTGAGTGATATCTTCCTCTTGACGCAAGCCCATGAACACGTACCTAACCCCACATAGAACTCTCACATAGACCATGGGTTAGTACACAAAGCACAATGGACAATGCTTACCATACCATGGGATCACTTGATCCCTCTCGGTACATCTTCTACGCTTTGTGAGTTGATCAACTTGATTCACTCTTGACTTAGTCTTGATCAACCTAGAATCTTTCCAACTCTCTTCATTTGGATGATGTCTTGAAGGTAAACATGAATGATCACACAATCTTCTTCTTCAAGACATGCTTGCAATAAGCTCAACTCTCACATGACCAATCTTTGGATAATTCCTTAATAGCACCTTGGTCAACACAAACTCTCCTTGAAACCAACACATGTACTCCAAGAAAAGCCTATGGACAAAACCTTCAAATATAACTCAAGGCAACCATTAGTCCATAGAGATTGTCGTCAATTACCAAAACCAAACATGGGGGCACCACATGTTCTTTCAATCTCCCCCATTTTGGTAATTGATGACAATCACTTTCAAGAGAGTTTATATAAGGAATTATGCATCACCATGCAATGCAACAACCAATGATGCATGAGTAAGAGATGCAAATGCTTAGGAACAAAACCAAAGCAAGAGGAGAGAATTCTCTAAACTTCTCCACAAATTCTCTGAAACTTCTCCCCCATTGGCATCGATTGCCAAAATGGGAGGAAAGCTTAGAAGGCCAATATAAATTGTGTTCCTCCATAATTTGTGTATTTCTCAACAAGAGAGTGGAATGCAATACACAAGTTTGACGGTAAATACTAGGAGGAAAACAAACTATATTTAGGCCCAAAGTTTACAAAAGAAAGATATGCCACAAAGACATAAGAAAGAGAGAAACAAGCAAACAAGCAATCAAAAGATACCAATTGAAGCAAGCAATCAACGGATATCAATTGAGCCAACTAGACCAATGATCCTACGTGCCACATGAATGAAATAAATTATGATATGAGCAAAGGAGTGTTCTAGAGAAACTAGAGAAGCTCCCCATGATTTGTGCACAATTTAGTTTTGTAACTGGATACAACGAGCACAAAATAGGATCGTCACTCCCCCAAGATCAATAGAACCTCACGACAAGTGCAAGAGAGCAACAGAGTGTTCTAAAGACACTAGTGAAGCTCTCCATGATTTGTGCACTTCTTACAATATTTGCATTAGGATACCGAGTGCACAAAATAGGATCATCACTCCCCGAAAATCAATAGAAACTCACAACAAGTGCAAGTGAGCATATAGGAAACAAAGCCTAGCACTTGCAACAAACAAATGGTTGAGCAACATATAAAAGAGGCAACTTAAGAGTAGGCTCAACCAAAATGATGTGTGTGAGTCATGGCAAAGCACTTGAGAAGACTAATGTACGAATGAGCATTAAGCATCAACATAGTCTTGGATAGTGGAGATACAAGGTGCATGACATGTCCTCCCCACACACACCAAGCAAAAGGGTTCACAAGCACACTAAAAATGCAAAATGAATAACCAACACTTGTGACAACCCATGGTGAAGATAGAAGATGAAAGCCTCATCAAGACGAGGGATACCAATTAAGATGGCAAAAGCCTCGTAGAGATAAGCATGAGGAAAATAATCTTCACCACACAGGAGTGCATCAAGATGCAACGAGATAAGACATGCACTCAAGGCAAAAGCTTTCACGGAGCCACCAAAGAAATAACAAGAAAGACAAGGTGGACGTGAAAGAAAGGATATCATCTAGAGATGTAATTTCTCTCAAGTGTATAAGGTTCTAGGTAGACGAGATCATGATGATATATATCTACAAAGAAGGATGTACACCCGAAATAGTTACAACACGAAGGAACAAGATATCCAAAGGAAGTCATAGATATACCAATAAGATATTTGCTTGGAAGCATAGCACATGGCTAGATATGGTCTTATTGTACATAAATGAATTCCTACCACACAACCATCAAAGACATCACAACTAGCAACAAGAGATCATTGTTGGGATGCTTTGAGAAAGGAAACAAGTATCACAAGAGAGAATGAATAACATGCCATGATACAACCTACACAAGGTTGATGCAAGAAATGTGTGCATGAAGTATATGAAGATACTTGTTACCGAGTTAACATTGGAAGGATGTAGTAGATACCAATTGAAGGTACAAAGTAGTTCATTGATCATCCTAGCTTGACTCCAAAAAGCACATGGTGACAACACCTTCCTTGTGAGTGAGCCGAGCATCCAATGCATCTCCAATTGTTCCTAGAACAACAACACAAACAAAATGGTACCCAAACTCATTGGGACCAAAGAGTTAGAAACACCAACAATACATAGGACAAACTCCACATAAATATGTGCATATAGATATGGAAATGAAATTCATGCACATCTCATCCAATTTGAGACTTGGTGGAGTTTCCCCTATATATTGGGTCAAAGAGAGAAAGCATGCCACGGAAACTACATGAAGTTAATATGCATGCTCAAGACTTTCAAGATCCGATACCAAAATACAAGGAAATACCAAGTGAAAAGAATACCAAATGGAGAAATCATCACTTGGAAGATATCATCAAAAGATACATCAAGGAATGAGATATCCATTGGAACCCACAAAATGATATCAAACTCCCAAAAGAGAGGATGGTTCCAAACAAACCAAGCTCTCTACAAAGTTTCATGATGGCACAAGTACCAAAAATAAACGGCTTGCCGTCCACCAACACACACTTAAAATGGATCACAAGTTTAGTGTTTTATATAAAATAGGATAGCTCCCCCACGAGTTGTGCATTATAGAGAATTTGCATTTGAATACGAAATGCACAAGGTAGGATCACCACGTTCACTATATCAAGGAAAACACTAGACAAGATCAAGAAAACAACAAGATCCTCAAGTGGCACGAAAGGCAATGGGAGTTGACACAAACTTGGCAAGAGATAAGGCAAATAAAAAGCAAACGCCAACGTGAAAATGATCAATAATTTCTACCACGCATAAGTGAGTACCAATTGTCAAAAGACAAGAAGTATTTGGAAATAATTCCCGGTGGTAGATAGCAAGGATATCCGACATCATCTTCACACCAAACACTAGCAAATTGCAACTTGTAGAGCTAACATTCCACGTAGGAACAAGATAATTTACAATATCAATTCTAGGTGACAATATCTCAAATGTACACATTTTCTAGGCTAGTAATATACATAGCATATTACTCCCCCATAATGTGATACCAATTAAAGAAAACTTAACAAGAGGCAAAAAGAGGATCCAACAAGAGATAATTAATGGACTATTTAGAATTTGAATTTCTCATGAGAAGACATACCACATAGTGACTAGATAAGCTTGCAATATCAATACTAGGTGGTATTCCTCATGTAAACACATTTATGGGACCGTGAGGTGCACAAAGCACATCACTCCCCCAAAATGGGATGTTCCATTAATGTCTCACAAGAGCCAACTAACATACAAACAAGATGTGCAAAGGCTCAACGCACTACACACACGTACATGATGTGCAAACCAACACACACATACTTGATTACTCAAGATAAGCAAATTGGAGGCACAACATATACAACCACATGCAAGGAACAAAACCAAAACATGCAAAGGGGCAAGTAACTTTCGATGTTAACGATTTAAGTACAAGTTACCGGAAGGAGGCACATTGGATCTAGAATAGAAACTTGATAACCCAATTGACTTGGCTTGAGACAATAAGAATGATGAAGTCCCCTTAAATCTTCATAATGTAGCCAAGTCTCCAATGCCCTCCAACAACACCTATTGATCAAGTTTGAGCTAGTTGGTCCCCAACCAAGTTGGGTCATAAGAGGTTAGTCACAATAGGCTTGGCTACCCAAATGGTTCTTTTCTTGACACCACTTTGAGCACCAACAAATTTGGCAAACACATGGCCAACATTATCCTTCCCAAGAGAATAGATATCATCAATAATAATTGGGTTGGATAAGTTACCACTAGTGCATGAAGAGGCGAGGTGACCTTTCTCACGACATAAGTAGCAACGTCTACTCTTCACTTTCTTCTCACTTGATTTCTCAACTTGAGAAGCATTAGCTTGAGGATTCTTGGGAAGAGGACTTTCTTCAACTTGTGGTTGAGCATGAGATCGAACTTGTGGCCGCTTCCCTTGTTGCTTGTCACTAATGGCCTTCTTCTTCAATGGGCAAGATCTAACATGATGCCCTTCTACTTTGCACTTGAAGCAAACAATCTTGGCCGAATTCTTGACTTGTTCTTGGCCCTTCTTTTTGTTCATCTTGGACTTCTTCTTCTTGTTGGAGTTGAATCCAAGTCCACCTTTGTCTTGGGGGATATTTGCACTCTCAAGATGTTGTTGAGTGTAAATTTCCCTTCATGACTATTTTCCAAGTCTTTCTTCAAAGAAGTGACTTGGGCCTTGAGCTCTTTGATTTCCTCTACATGGTTAGTCTCAACACAAGCACTGGAGGAAGTATAAGTTTCATCGTTAGAGCAACAAGGCAAGGAAAGCAATTCATCACAAGATGTACCAACGTTATGCATGGATGAATCGCGAGGACTAGCACAAGGCAATATAACATTTTGACTAAAAGTAGTGCTAGTGTCCACATGAGGCTCACTAGATGTTACCTTAGCAATCATGGCCTCATGAGCTATCTTTAGCACATTATGGGATACTAGAAGATCATCATGAGAGCTTGAGAGCTTTTCATGGCTTTCTTCCAATTTCCCATAGATAGCAACTCAAGTTGAGCCCGTAGCTCAATGTTCTCCTTTAAAATGGATGCTTCACAAGAAATAGAGTTAGTAGCACAAGCATCATCATTAACAACAAGAGGAGAAGGCAACTTGGCAAGCTCTTTTAAATAAGAAGCTTCAAGTTGAGCATGAGACTCGGTGAGTTTGATGAGCTCACCCTTGATGACCCTTGAGCCATTTTCGAGGTGCTCAAAATCCTCAAGGAGTCTAGCATGAGCAACTTCAAGCTTAGCATTTCTAGTTTCAAAAACATTGGCCACCTCAAGAGCTCTATCATGAGATTCCTTCACTCTAGATAACACTAGAGCAAAAGTCTCCTCAAGAGATTCCTTGGTGGTTTGTTAAAGTTCAAGAGCTTGAGAGAGGTCCGCAATCTCATTAGCGTAATCACGCTCATGACCTTCCATTTTATTAATGGTGACCTCATGCTCCTCAAGACAAGATTCCAATTCATCAATATATTTCTTGCCCTCAATAGCTATAGACATGATTTCCATGAAGTTGGAACGAGCAATTTTATTCTTAAGAAGAGCTTTAAAAATTATTTCCCCCTTAACTTTTAAGGAGGCAACATCATCATTCTCTTCATCATAATCGACATCATCATCACTCTTGCCATCATCAATATTATCACAAGATATGTTGGGATTCAAAGTGGGAGATACCTTTGAAGCCTTGGCCATAAGGCAAAAAGCAATAGATGATGATGTGGGATCCCTTGAAGCACCATTCAAGACCACATCTTGTTCCATGGAGTGTTGGGTTTCCTCTACATTGTTAGCACAACAACTCGAGCAAATACATGCATTTTTATCATGCCAACAAGACATAGCAAGCATATCATCATAAGATTTAGTCAAGCAATTTATACATGATATGCAAGGACTATCAACACAAGCATGTGAAACATTTGGAGTGCTTGAAGTGCTAGAGTCCAAAGATGAAGCATCGCAACAAGAAAGTGATGAAGGATTATCAAAACTAAGCCCACTATCATCATTGCAATGAACACCACTACTCACCATGTCATTACCTTGTGGAAAACCACATGTAGGTGAAGTAGAAGAAGTTGAGAACACAACACGACCGGAGGTGGAGGGAGAACAATCATCCCCACAAAACTTGGACACGCCATATTTATCTTGAAGCTTTGTCCACAACTCATGAGCATCCCGGAAAGGCATGAGTTGAAATATAACTACATTGCTCAAAGCATCGAAAAGCATATTAGAAGCTTGAGCACTGAGATAAGAGTTTTTATCATCCTCTAAAGATAATCTTTGGGGATCTTTTGGAGGATAAAAACCCATATCTACAATTCGCTCTAAATTTGGGTCCATGACCCTAAAGAGATTAAGCATGCGAATTACCCAAACATCAAAATTTGTGCCATCGAAACTAAGTGTGTCACAGAATCCTAATCCCCTAGTCGACATCTTTACTCTCTAGGCGGTTAAGCTTAACAAAGAGAGATGAGGCTCTGATACCAATTGAAAGATCGTGGATGTCGCCTAGAGGGGGGGTGAATAGGTGCTTTAAAATAATTACAGTTGAGGCTTGAACAAATGCGGAATAAACCTAGCGGTTAATTTGTCAAGCACAAAACCTACAACAACTAGGCTCACCTATGTGCACCAACAACTTATGCTAAGCAAGAAAAACTACTTAGGTGATAGCAAGATATATGACAAGAAACAATATGGCTATCACAAAGTAAAGTTAATAAGCAAAGGGCTCGGGTAAGAGATAACCGAGGCACGCGGAGACGACGATGTATCCCAAAGTTCACACCCTTGCGGATGCTAATCTCTGTTTGGAGCGGTGTGGAGGCACAATGCTCCCCAAGAAGCCAGTAGGGCCACCGTAATCTCCTCACGCCCTCGCACAATGCAAGATGCCGTGATTCCACTAAGGGAACCTTGAGGGCGGTCACCGAACCCGTACAAATGGCAACCCTTGGGGGCGGTCACCGAACCCGTACACTTTGGCAACCCTTGGGGCGGTCACCAGAACCCGTCAAATTGCTCGGGGCGATCTCCACAACCTAATTGGAGACCCCGACGCTTGCCCGGAGCTTTACACCACAATGATTGAGCTCCGAACACCACCAACCGTCTAGGGCGCCCAAGCACCCAAGAGGAACAAGCTCAAGGGTACCAAGCACCCAAGAGTAATAAGCTTCTCAACTTGTAACTTCCACGAATCACCGTGGAGAACTCAAACCGATGCACCAAATGCAATGGCAAGGGCACACGGAGTGCCCAAGTCCTTCTCTCTCAAATCCCACCGAAGCAACTAATGCTAGGGAGGAAAATGAGAGGAAGAACAAGAAGGAGAACACCAAGAACTCCAAGATCTAGATCCAAGGGGTTCCCCTCACATAGAGGAGAAAGTGATTGGTGGAAATGTGGATCTAGATCTCCTCTCTCTTTTCCCTCAAAAACTAGCAAGAATCCATGGAGGGATTGAGGGTTAGCAAGCTTGAAGAAGGTCAACAATGGGGGAAGAACACGAGCTCAAAGGATAAGGTCCATTGGGGAAGAAGACCCCCTTTTATAGGTGGGGAAAAATCCAACCGTTATGGTCACAGCCCGCACCGAGCGGTTGTACCGCTCCAAGGAGCGGTACTACCGCTAGGGCGGTAGTAGCCCTTTGAAACACAACAGCGAGGAGGCAAAAAAGCCAGAAGAACCGTCGGAGCGGTAGTACCGCTTGACCTCACGGTACTACCGCTAGGGGTAGCAGTACTACTGCTAAGGGTAGCGGTCCTACTGCTTGCGAGCGTTACTAAAAAATTACATCCGTGCCTACCAGCGCTGGACTTGTGACGAGTTTTTGGTCCCGAGCGGAAGTAGCCACGGAAGTAGCCGTGGTAGTACCGCTCCCAAGAGCGGTAGTAAAAAATTACATCCGCTCCTGTCTGCGGTAGTACCGTTGCAGCCTTTTCAGAACACGAAAACTGACACAACTTCTGCAAACAGACTCCGAATTCGACGAAACCAAGTTTGTTGGAAAGCTAGCGACAAGGGCTAGGAAAGGCTAGAGAAAAATAAATAGATAATGTGTTTAGAGTGCACTAAACTAAGTAGATACTTTGGAACGCACGGGCCGACACATTGGTAGTAGGAAGAAACAAATTCTTGGTTTGGCACGAGTTCGTACTGCGGGAGCACCACAAGGCCTGGCGCAGGAGTTACATTTCCCTCTCGAGGCCCACGGGATCGAGCTTCAGCGGCTTAGTGCACCGGCCTTTGAGTCAATGACATGTGGACCCTAAATGCAGCTGGCCCACATGTCATTCTCATGAGAGCAGAGCGGCGGTGGGACCAAGAGGGGTGAGACGCATGTCGGCGGACGTGTCATGTCATGGGTTCGAGCGGCATCGGACGAGGCTTGCCTGCGCCCCTCCCATGCTCCGATCCGTACTCCCGCACCACTAATTTTCACCCAACGGTTATAATGGATTTCCCTCGTGTGGGTAATCTATAGCCTCAAAGAAAGGTAAACAAAGGCCGTATTTCCTGCATGAATCTGTACACCCATGCAAGACCCTTTTCTTTCCTGCTTGTCCTCCTCCGGATCATCAGCTGCGTTGACAATGCTAGTGCCAACGCCAGAGCGTCGCAACAGGTGCCTGCCTAATCCATGTAGCACGCTGCTGCGCCAGCGAGTACGACCTCCTCCACGCCAACATCGGCGTCTGGGCCATGCACATGCAGCTTCTCCCGTAGTATTTTACTCACATGTTCAACTGCAGTACCACACCGATCTTGGATGAGTCCATGGAGCTTATGGCCAAGAAAAGTCTCTGCCCAGCCGACGCATGTCGAGGTGCTTGATTGTTGTGACGTGCCGCACGACGTTTACTAGCTCGGGCTCTGGATGAGCGGCAGGGTGCTGCTCCCGATCTTCAGTGGTGAGCACGGCAACGACGGCCGGGTGGGATCTCGGGCAGGAGCCAGTGATCTACACGGGGCACATAGCTCGACTTGGGCTCGAGATTCCGACCGCTGGCACGGTCCCGAGGATGTACCACTTAGCGACGAGGCTGGAATGCTGGATACTGATGACCCACAAGTATAGGGGATCTATCATAGTCCTTTCGATAAGTAAGAGTGTCGAACCCAACGAGGAGCAGAAGGAAATGACATGCGGTTTTCAGTAACGTATTCTCTGCAAGCACTGAAATTATCGGTAACAGATAGTTTTGTGATAAGGTAATTTGTAACGGGTAACAAGTAACTAAAGTAAACAAAGTGCAGCAAGGTGGACCAATCCTTTTTGTAGCAAAGGACAAGTCTGGACAAACTCTTATATAAAGGAAAACACTCTCGAGGACACATGGGAATTATCATCAATCTAGTTTTCATCACGCTCATATGATTCACGTTCGTTACTTTGATAATTTGATATGTGGGTGGATTGGTGCTTGGGTACTGCCCTTCCTTGGACAAGCATCCCACTTATGATTAACCCCTCTTGCAAGCATCCACAACTACAAAAGAAGTATTAAGGTAAACCTAACCATAGCATGAAACATATGGATCCAAATCAGCGCCTTACGAAGCAACACATAAATTAGGGTTTAAGCTTCTGTCACTCTAGTAACCCATCGTCTACTTATTACTTCCCAATGCCTTCCCCTAGGACCAAACAATGGTGAAGTGTCATGTAGTCGACGTTCACATAACACCACTAGAGGAAAGACAACATACATCTCATCAAAATATCGAACAAATACCAAATTCACATAGCAAGACTTCTCCCATGTCCTCAGGAACAAACGTAACTACTCACAAATAATATTCATGTTCATAATCAGGGGGGTATTAATATGCATAAAGGATCTGAACATATGATCTTCCACCAGATAAACCAACTAGCATCAACTACAAGGAGTAATCAACACTACTAGCAACCCACATGTACCAAGAGGTTTTGAGACAAAGATTGGATACAAGAGATGAACTAGGGTTTGAGAGGAGATGGTGCTGCTAAAGATGTTGATGGAGATTGACCCCCTCCCGTTGAGAGGATCGATGGTGATGATTTCCCCCTCCCGGAGGGATGTTTCCCCGGCAGAACAGCTCCACCGGAGCCCTAGATTGGTTTTGCCAGGTTCCGCCTCGAGACGGCGGTTCTTCATCCCGAAAGCTTCCTTCTAATTTTTCCAGGGCGAAAGACTTCATATAGCAAAAGATGGGCACCGGAGGCCTGCCAGGGGGCCCACGAGGCAGGGGGCGCACCCAGGGGGTAGGGCGCGCCCCCACCCTCGTGGACAGGGTGTGGCCCCCTCTGGTGCTTTCTTCGCCAATATTTTTAATATATTCCAAAACTGACTTCCGTGAAATTTCAGGACTTTTGGAGTTGTGCAGAATAGGTCTCTAATATTTGCTCCTTTTCCAGCCCAGAATTTCAGCTGCCGGCATTCTCCCTCTTCGTGTAAACCTTCTAAAATAAGAGAGAGCACGCATAAGTATTGTGACATAATGTGTAATAACAGCCCATAATGCAATAAATATCGATATAAAAACATGATGCAAAATGGATGTATCAACTCCCCCAAGCTTAGACTTCGCTTGTCCTCAAGCGGAAGCCGATAACGAAAAATATGTCCACATTTTTAGAGATAGAGGTGTCGATAAAATAAAATACGGACATGAGGGCATCATGATCATTCTTATAACAGCAACATATATATTGTCATATGATTTCTTATCCTAAAGTAAAAATCTATTCACAATGTCAAGTATGAATCAGAAACTTCATTGAAAACTAACAAACTATGATCTCGGTCATTGAAGCAATTGCAATTTATCATAACATCGGAAAGAGTCAATATAAGAGCTATTCAGCTAGTCCACATACTCAACTATCATTTAGTCTTTCACAATTGCTAACACTCACGCAATACTTATGGGTATGGAGTTTTAATCGGACACAAAGAAAGATAGGGGCTTATAGTGTTGCCTCCCAACCTTTTACCTCAAGGGTTATGTCAACTATAATAGTTTATGATAACTTACATCCAATTGGAGATATATATCAGGATCTTTCCAACACAATGTGCTTGCCAAAGGATAAAATGTAAAAAGGAAAGGTGAAGGTCACCATGACTCTTTGAAGGAAATATGCCCTAGAGGCAATAATAAAGTTATTATTTATTTCCTTATATCATGATAAATGTTTATTATTCGTGCTAGAATTGTATTAACCGGAAACTTAGTACATGTGTGAATACATAGACATACATAGTCTCACTAGTATGCCTCTACTTGACTAGCTCGTTAATCGAAGATGGTTGAGTTTCCTAGCCATAGACATGAGTTGTCATTTGATTAACGGGATCACATCATTAGGAGAATGATATGATTGACTTGACCCATTCTGTTAGCTTAGCACTTGATCGTTTAGTATGTTGCTATTGCTTTCTTCATGACTTAAACATGTTCCTATGACTATGAGATTATGCAACTTCCGTTTACCGGAGGAACACTTTGTGTGCTACCAAACGTCACAACGTAACTGGGTAATTATAAAGGTGCTCTACAGGTGTCTCCGAAGGTACTTGTTGGGTTGGCGTATTTCAAGATTAGGATTTGTCACTCCGATTGTCGGAGAGGTATCTCTGGGCCCACTCGGTAATGCACATCACTATAAGCCTTGCAAGCATTGTAACTAATGAGTTAGTTAAGGGATGATGTATTACGGAACAAGTAAAGAGACTTGCCAGTAACGAGATTGAACTAGGTATTGAGATACCAATGATCGAATCTCGGGCAAGTAACATACCGGTGACAAAGGGAACAACGTATGCTGTTATGCGGTTTGAGCTATAAAGATCTTCGTAGAATATGTGGGAGCCAATATGAGCATCAAGGTTCCGCTGTTGGTTATTGACTGGAGGCGTGTCTCGGTCATGTCTACATAGTTCTTGAACCCGTAGGGTCCGCACGCTTAAAGTTCGGTGACGATCGGTATTATGATTTTATGTGATTTGATGTACCGAAGGTAGTTCGGTGTCCCGGATGAGACCAGGGACATGACGAGGAGTCTCGAAATGGTCGAGACGTAAAGATCGATATATTGGACGACTATATTTGGACATCGGAAAGGTTCCGAGTGATTCGGGTATTTTCGGAGTACCGGAGAGTTACGGGAATTCACCGGGAGAAGTATTGGGCCTTATTGGGCCATACGGGAAAAGAGGAGAGAGGCCAAAAGGAAGGAGGCGCACGCTCCCCCTCTGGTCCGAATTGGACAAGGGGTGCAGCCCCCTTTTCCTTCTCCCTCTCCCCCTCTTTCCTTCTCTCCTACTCCGGAAAGCAAATTGGAATCCTACTAGGACTTGGGAGTCCTAGTAGGACTCCCCACACTTGGCGCGCCCCCTCTAGGACCGGCCTCTCCCTCCCTCCTTTATATACGGGGGCAGGGGGCACCTCTAGACACAACAATTGATCTCTTGATCTCTTAGCCGTGTGCGGTGCCCCCCTCCACCATAATCCACCTCGATCATATCGTAGCAGTGCTTAGGCGAAGCCCTGCGCCGGTAGCATCATCATCACCGTCATGACACCGTCATGCTGACGGAACTCTCCCTCGAAGCTCTGCAGGATCGGAGTTCGTGGGACGTCATCGAGCTGAACGTGTGCAGAACTCGGAGGTGCCGTGCGTTCGGTACTTGGATCGGTCGGATCGTGAAGACGTACGACTACATCAATCGCGTTGTCGTAACGCTTCCACTTTCGGTCTACGAGGGTACGTGGACACACTCTCCCCTCTCGTTGCTATGCATCACCATGATCCTGTGTGTGCGTAGGATTTTTTTGGAAATTACTACGTTCCCCAACACTCTTGTATAAGGTATAAGACAAGAATAAAAGACAGGCCCTTCGCAGAGGGAAGCAGAGGTTGTCATGTGCTTTTATAGTTGGATGCACAAAATCTTAATGCGAAAGAACGTCACCGTATATTGCCACTTGTGATAGGGACCTTTATTATGCAGTCCGTCGCTTTTATTGCTTCCATATCACAAGACCGTATAAAGCTTATTTTCTCCACACTAATAGATCATGCATATTTAGAGAGCAATTTTTTATTGCATGCAACAATGACAACTTACTTGAAGGATCTTACTCAATCCATAGGTAGATATGGTGGACTCTCATGGCAAAACAGGGTTTAAGGATATTCAGAAGCACAAGTAGTATCTCTACTTGGTGCAAAGAATTTGGCTAGCATGAGGGCGAAAGGCAAGCTGAACATGTTGGATGATCCATGACAATATACTTTATTTCGGATATAAGAAAACATAACCCATTACATTGTCTTCCCTGTCCAACATCAACTTTTTGCATGTCATATTTTAATGAGTGCTCACAATCATAAAAGATGTCCAAGATAGTATATTTATATGTGAAAACCTCTCTTTCTTTATTACTTCCTATTAATTGCAACGATGACCAAAACTATGTTTGTCAACTCTCAACAACTTTTATTCAATATACTCTTTTATATGTGAAGTCATTACTCTCCATAAGCTCAATATGATCTCTTTAATTCCTTTTATTCTTTCTTTTATTCCCTCAAGATCATAGCGAGATAACCAAGCCCTCGACTCAAAACTAATCTTTATTATATATAGCTCACGGAGTCGATTACATAAAAGGATCATAAAGCAAAACTCAAAACTAGATCATACTAAAACTTTATTCTACTAGATCGAGATATTACCAAAAGGATCGAACTAAGAAAAACGGTAAAGATAGAAGTGTGATGATGATACGATACCGGGGCACCTCCCCCAAGCTTGGCAGTTGCCAAGGGGAGTGCCCATACCCATGTGTTGATGTCTCTTTCTTCGGAGGTGGAGATGATGGAGTTGGTGGTGACAATTGTGCTTTCAGCTTTTTCATATTGTAGTTGAGGAGAGCAATTTCCTCCTTTAAGTCATCGACCTCCGACTCCAGCTTCAGGATCTTGTCACATAAATCTCCTTTGTTTTTCTGCCGAAAACGAGAAGGAATAGATCGATTATTAGACCAGTTAGCCCTCTTAGGGAGGCTAGACTTCTTGAAATTCACGTGCATATCCCCAGGTTGAGGTAGAGGAACGTCCTCCTCCGAACTTGAATCATCGATCCTCATCAAATGAGCATCCTCCTCATCATCCGTAGTTCGACCATAAGGAGATAGGTCCCCTTAAGTCTTTGCGTCAGCAATGAGATGTGAGACATAGCTCTCTCCATCGGAGTCTTGAGATGACATCTTGCTCTAAATCTGTAGCAGAGACAGCTCAAAACAAAACAGAGGATTGTGGCGTGGAGCGGTGGTCAAAACCCGCGGGAGATTATATAATGAATTTTTACCGACCAAAACAAGTATCGTTCAAGAAAACGGAGTCCAGAGGACACACGAGGTGCCCACGAGGCACGGGGCGCGCCCAGGGGGGTAGGGCGCGCCTTCCACCCTCGTGGATGCCTCGTGTCCCTTTCGGACTATGTTTCCTATTTTCTTAAATATTCCAAAATGGAGAAAAATTGCTATTAGAACTATTTTGGAGTCGGTTTACTTACGGTACAACATACCTATTCCTTTTCAGAGTCTGAAACGTTCTGGAAAGTGTCCCTTATGTATTCCTCCGGGGTTACGGCTTCAATAACATTAGTTTCAGCATTTATGGGATTACCTGAAATATAATGTTTGATTCTTTGACCGTTCACCACCTTCAGATTTATGCCTTCGAAGTGTTGATTTTTATGGCACCGGAATGATAGACTCCTCGATAACGTAAGGACCTTCCCATTCAGAGAGGAGTTTTCCTGCAAAAGATCTTAAACTAGAGTTTTATAGCAAAACATAATCACCTACATTAAACTCGCGCTTTTGTATCCTTTTGTGCCATCTTTTAACTTTTTCTTTAAACAGTTTAGCATTCTCATAGGCCTGACTTCTCCATTCATCAAGTGAGCTAATGTCAAATAGTCTCTTCTCACCGTCAAGTTTGAAATCATAATTGAGCTCTTTAATGGCCCAATATGCCTTATGTTCTAGTTCGAGAGGTAAATGACATGCTTTTCCATAAACCATTTATATGGAGACATTCCCATAGGATTTTTATATGCAGTTCTATAGGCCCATAATGCATCATCAAGTTTCATAGACCAATTCTTTCTAGATCTATTAACAGTCTTTTGCAAAATTAATTTAATCTCTCTATTACTCAGTTCTACTTGACCACTAGACTGTGGGTGGTATGGGGATGCAATTCTATGATTAACATCATACTTAGCAAGCATTTTACGAAAAGCACCATGAATAAAATGTGAACCACCATCAGTCATTAAGTATCCAGGGACTCTAAACCTCAGAAAATAACTTCTTTAACCATCTTAATGGAGGTGTTATGATCAGCACGACTAGTTGGAATAGCTTCTACCCACTTAGTAACATAATCAACAGCAATTAAAATATGTGTATACCCATTAGAGGAAGGAAACGGTCCCATATAATCAAAGCCCCAAACATCAAATGGTTCAATAACAAGTGAATAATTCATAGGTATTTCTTGACGTCTACTAATATTACCAATTCTTTGACATTCATCACAAGACGAGACAAACTTACGGGCGTCCTTGAAAAGAGTAGGCCAATAAAAACCGGATTGCAATACCTTATGTGCAGTTCTGTCTCCAGCGTGGTGTCCTCCATAAGCCTCGGAGTGACACTTGCGTAGGATCTTTTCCTGTTCATGCTCAGGTACACAACGTCTAATGACACCATCTACTCCTTTATAAAGGTGTGGGTCATCCCAGAAGTAATGTCTTAAATCATAGAAAAACTTTTTCTTTTGCTGGTATATGAAACTAGGTGGTATAAATTTAGCAACAATGTAATTAGCATAATCAGCATACCATGGAGCAGTACAAGAAGCATTTATGACAGCTAATTGTTCATCAGGGAAGCTATCATCAATAGGTAGTGGGTCATCAAGAACATTCTCTAACCTAGACAAGTTGTCTGCAACGGGGTTCTCAGCTCCCTTTCTATCAATAATATGCAAATCAAATTCTTGTAGCAAGAGAACCCATCTAATAAGTCTAGGTTTAGCATCTTTCTTTTCCATAAGGCATTTAGTAGCAGCATGATCAGTCTGAATAGTTAATTTAGAATCAACAATATAAGGTCTGAACTTACCACAAGCAAATGCAACTGCTAAAAATACTTTTTCAGTAGTAGCATAATTTCTCTGGGCGCTGTCTAAAGTTTTACTAGCATATTAGATAACATTTAATTTCTTATCAACTCTTTGTCCTAGAACAACACCTACAGCATAATAACTAGCATCACACATAATTTCAAAGGGTAAATTCCAATCAGGTGGCTGAATAATAGGTGCAGAAATCAAGGCTTTCTTAAGTATTTCAAATGCTTCTACACAATCATCATCAAAGACAAAAGGAACATCTTTTTGTAAGAGATTAGTCAGAGGCCTAGAAATTTTTGAGAAGTCTTTAATGAACCTCCTATAAAAACCGACATGACCAAGGAAACTTCTTATACCTTTAATGTCCTTAGGACATGTCATATTTTCAATAGCATCAACTTTAGCTTTATCAACTTCAATACCTCTTTCAGAAATTTTATGCCCCAAGACAATACCTTCATTAACCATCAAGTGGTACTTCTCTGCAAAACTCGATCAAGGTTGCTTAAGCAATCATCAAAAGAAGTTCCATATACGGAAAAATCATCCATGAAAACCTCAACAATCTTTTCACAAAAGTCAGAGAATATAGCAGTCATACATCTTTGAAAGGTAGCAGGTGCATTGCATAAACCAAAAGGCATACGTCTATAAGCAAAGGTACCAGAAGGGAAAGTAAAAGTGGTCTTTTCTTGATCCTCTTTTGACACAGGTATTTGAGAGAAACCAGAATAACCGTCTAGAAAGCAAAAATGTGTATGTTTGGATAATCTTTCTAGCATTTGATCAATAAAAGGTAAAGGGTAATGATCCTCTTTAGTAGCTCCCTTCTTAGGGACACAATGGACAGGAGTTACCACTGACTATCAGCAACGGGATAAATTATACCTGCCTCCAGAAGCTTTAGTATTTCTTCTCTTACCACTTCTTTCATCTTAGGATTTAACCATCATAGTGATCAACAACCGGTTTAGCGTCTTTCTCCAATTTTATTTTGTGCTGGCATAGAGTGGGACTAATGCCCTTAAGATCATCCAGAGGATATCCAATAGCAGCACGGTGCTTCTTCAGAGTTTTCAATAATTTCTCTTCTTCCTGCTCTGAAAGGTTAGCACTAATAATAACAGGATATATCTTCTTTTCATCAAGACAAGCATATTTAAGAGTATCAGGTAATGGTTTAAGCTCAAACACGGGATCACGCTTGGGTGGAGGAGGATCCCCTAGAATTTCAACAGGCAAGTTGTGTTTTAAAATAGGTCCCTGTTTAAAGAATACTTCATCTATTTCCCTTCTTTCATTCATAAACATATCATTTTCATGGTCTAGCAAATATTGTTCTAAAGGATCATTAGGAGGCACGGAAATAGAAGCAAGACCAATAATTTCATCTTTACTAGGAAATTCTTTATCATGGGGTTATCTACGAAATTTAGCAAAATTAAAATCATGAGACATATCCCTTAAACCAACAGAAACAATATCCTTTTTGCAATCTATCTTAGCATTAACAGTATTCAAGAAGGGTCTACCAAATATAATGGGACAAAAGTTATCTTATGGGGAAGCAAGAACAAGAAAATTGGTAGGATATTTAATTTTCCCACACAAGACTTCAACATCTCTAATGATCCCAGCCGGTGAGATAGTATCTCTATTGGCAAGCTTAATAGTAACATTAATATCTTCTATCTCAGCAGGTGCAATATCATGCATAATTTCTTTATATAAGGTATAAGGTATTGCACTGACACTAGCACCCATATCACATAAGCCATGATAACAGTGATCTCCTATTTTAACCAAAATAATAGGCATGCCAACAATAGGTCTATGTTTATCTTTAGTATCAGGTTTAGCAATTCTAGCAGCTTCATCACAGAAGTAAATAACATGCCCATCAATATTATCAACCAAGAGATCTTTAACCATAGCAATACTAGGTTCAACTTTAATTTCCTCAGAGGGTTTGGGTGTTCTAATATTACTTTTTTTGACCACAGTTGAAGCTTTAGCATGATCCTTTATTCTAACAGGGAAAGGTGGTTTCTCAATATAAGCCGTAGGAACAATAGGATCAACATTATAAGTGATAGTCTTTTCTTCAACTTTAATAGGTTCAACTACTTTTACTTCAATGGGAGGATGATATTTAAACCACTTCTCCTTAGGCAGATCAACATGAGTAGCAAATGATTCACAAAAGGAAGCTACTATCTCAGAGTCAAGTCCATATTTAGTGCTAAATTCATGGAAAACATCGGTATCCATAAAAGATTTAACACAATCAAACTTAGATGTTATACCTGACTCCTTACCTTCGTCGAGTTCCCAATCTTCAGAGTTGCCTTTAATTCTTTCCAATAAATCCCATCTGAATTTAATAGTCTTCATCATAAAAGAACCAGTACAAGAAGTATCGAGCATGGAGCGATTATTGAGAGAAAGCCAAGCATAAATTTTTTGAATAATAATTTATCTTGAGAGCTCAAGATTGGGGCATGAATATAACATTGACTTAAGCCTTCCCCAAGCTTGAGCGATGCTTTCTCCTTCGCGAGGCCAAAAATTATATATATAATTACGATCACGATGAACCAAATGCATAGGATAAAACTTCTGATGAAATTCCAATTTCAATCGGTTGTAGTTCCATGATCCCATATCATCACATAGCCTAAACCATGTCAATGCCTTTCCCTTCAAAGATAAAGGGAAGACCTTCTTCTTGATAACATCTTCAGGCATACCTGCAAGCTTAAATAATCCACAAACTTCATCCACATAGATTAGGTGCAAATCGGGATGTAATGTTCCATCTCCTGTAAAAGGATTAGCTAGCAGTTTCTCTATCATACCCGAAGGAATTTCAAAGTAAACATTTTCTGTAGGTTCAGTAGGTTGAGGAGCAACTCTTTGCTCTATAGGTCGGGGTGAAGATACCCCAAACAAGCCCATCAAAGGATTAGTTTCCATAGTAACAAGTGACAGTAAATTTCAGCACACTATATAAATTTTTCCTTACCAAAGGCACTTCATTCCCCGGCAACGGCGCCAGAAAAGAGTCTTGATGACCCACAAGTATAGGGGATATATCTAGTCCTTTCGATAAGTAAGAGTGTCGAACCCAACGAGGATCAGAAGGAAATGACAAGCGGTTTTCAGTAAGGTATTGTCTGCAAGCATTGAAATTATCGGTAACAGATAGTTTTGTGATAAGGTAATTTGTAATGGGTAACAAGTAACTAAAGTAAACAAAGTGCAGCAAGGTGGCCCAATCCTTTTTGTAGCAAAGGACAAACTCTTATATAAAGGAAAACGCTCCCGAGGACACATGGGATGTAGCGATCCGACCTCAGACGGTTAAATCTATGTGTATAAGTGTCATCCCCGGATCGGTAATGCTGACACACACACACAGTAGTTGAAGGATGTATAACAGAGTGCAATCACACACTTATTACATCGAATGTCTCAAAGAGAAACTTATTACAATAATATGGCTTAAGGCCATCTAAATAAGATAACAGCGGAAGACTTGGAAGATAAGGTGAGTCCACCAACTCTAACGGCATAGCTGAGTGCACGACAACGACCTAGCACACCTTACTCTTCGTCTGAAAAGTCTGCAACATGATATGTTGCAGCCCGAAATGGGTCAGCACATGGAATATGCTGGCAATATAACACAGTAGAGCAAATGAACAAGTAAATGCTATCACTACATGCATATATGTCTAGTGGAGGCTCTACGGTTATATTTTTTTTTGCGAAAAGCCAATTTTTCCCTACATCAAAGGAATATTTTTTAACTATCATGGTAGTTGATAAAACATTGAGAATGGTAACCCCATCTCAATCCCAATTAAACAGTAATTAACAACCCAGCAAATTAATTTAGAGTGATGAGATCAACATGATAATCCAAGAACCAGATACTCAAGATGTCCATAACTGGGGACACGGCTAACCATGATTAGTTTCTACACTCTACAAAGGTTTGCACACTTTTCCCCACAAGACTCGATCTCCTCCATTGGATTTCTCGCACTACATGGTGTTTGAGAAACGGATAACCGAGACACGGTCTGTCAGAAACATTAACTCTTTCAAATGTCTCCCAAAAGGTGTGTCTTCATCCGGTTGTGCAAACTTGTTCCTTGAGTCCGCCATCCTATAGAGTAGAAAATGAAGAGGAGTCAGAAATGGGTAGAGAAAAGTGACCTATGGCTTTTCTTAGTGGTCGTGTCCTACAATCAGCGTGTGCTCTGATACCATCTTGTGGCGATCCAACCTCAAACGATCAAATCTCTGTGTATAAGTGTCATCCCCGGATCGGTAAAGCTGACACACACAGTACTTGAAGGATTTATAATAGAGTGCAATCACACACTTATTACATCGAATGTCTCAAAGAGAAACTTATTACAATAATATGGCTTAAGGCCATCTAAATAAGATAACAGCGGAAGACTTGGAAGATAAAGTGAGTCCACCAACTCCAACGGCATAGCTGAGTGCACGACAACGACCTAGCGCACCTTACTCTTTGTCTGAAAAGTCTGCAACATGATATGTTGCAGCCCGAAACAGGTCAGCACATGGAATATGCTGGCAATATAACACAGTAGAGCAAATGAACAAGTAAATGCTATCACTAGATGCATATATGGCTAGTGGAGGCTCTACGATTATATTGTTTTTTCTTTGCGAAAAGCCAATTTTTTCCTACATCAAATAAATATATTTTTTTAACTATCATGGTAGTTGATAAAACATTGAGAATGGTAACCCCATCTCAATCCCAATTAAATAGTAATTAACAACCCAACAAATTAATTTAGAGTGATGAGATCAACATGATAATCCATGAACCAGATACTCAAGATGTCCATAACCGGGGACACGGCTAACCATGATTAGTTTGTACACTCTGCAGAGGTTTGCGCACTTTTCCCCACAAGACTCGATCTCCTCCATTGGATTTCTCGCACTACATGGTGTTTGAGAAACGGATGACCGAGACACAGTCTTTCAGAAACATTAACTCATTACTCTGGGTAGACAGTTACACTTACTTTCCCCTACATCTGCTAGCGTACCACTGAAAGAGGTCATGCAACATACTCAACTATGCTAGAGCCCATAATAGCTTGTGGCTGCACACGGAATTTTCTAGCATGAATAATATTATGATCCCCTTGAGCCTGGGTGGCGAACCAAAGGACAACACTGGTATATCCCCAGGTGCCCGCAACCAATCACCCAGATGTGTATTTAAGTAGCCACCTTAAGTTAACCATTAATTAATAATCTCACATATGTCATGGATCACTCAAACCAAACCACGTCTACGAGCATAACATAGCAACCTAAGCATAACGTAGAAGTAACTCCCAAGGTTTGATAAGAAAAGGGCAATAGGTTCTACCTCATCATCTACTTCCCAATACCCACAAGTTAATCACATCCTAACCATGCAGTGTTTGAGGATTGTAACTAATGCATAAAAACTGGGTATGAAAAGAGTATGATCAATGTGTTACTTGCCTTGCTGACGATCTGCAAACCCTAGAGACTCGTGGTAGCACGCTTCGCACTCTGGGAATTCTATCGCAAACAAACAATAGCATACATAAGCACTCAAGCATAGATGCAAGGGTAAAACTCAAATAAGAAGATCCAATATGAAAGTCCAACTGAAGAGTTTCGATTTGCAAAAAGAATCAATCGAATCGGAGCTAAGGAACTGAAATTACGGCCAAAAGAACTTCGAATTCAAATCTGCTTGAACCTTGAAACCAAATTTTAAATTGTCAAAACCATGTTCAAATTACCGGAAAGAGGGGTTTGAGACAAAGATTTTAGCGTTGGTTTCACTCGATTTGGACGAACGGTTAAAAAGTTGCGAGGGTTTGAAGATGAGGGGCTAATCTGCGATAAAAGTATTCACGCATAGGTCCCTGGCAAAAAATAAAACAGAAAAAGAAAAATCTATCGGACGAACGTCCGCTAACAAAGGCTAATGAACGAATTCGTTCGTTAAAACGAACGAATGAACGTTCGCAAACAGAACTAAACCGAGAAAAACCGAACCGATCTAATAATAATAATAAAACCGATCTAGGTGTTTTTTTAAAACCGAACGGTTATACCTAAATCAAAAAAAATATCCGGCGGCGAGATCCGGCGGGCGGCGGCGCGTTCCGGCGAGGCGGGGCGGCGTGCGGCAGCGTGGGCGACGGCGCGGG